>NW_027411790.1:0-159940 GCF_047663935.1 Musca autumnalis
ATCCTATGTCCCGTCCACAAGAAAGGAGATAAGACTGTATGCTCAAGCTATAGGGCAAAAGTCTTCTCCCTATTGCCTATAAGATAGTCTCAAGGATATTGTGCGAACGACTAAAGCCAATGGTCAACGAAATAATTGGACCATACCAATGTGGCTTTAGACCTGGCAAGTCCACCATTGACCAGATATTTACCCTGCGGCAAATCCTAGAGAAGACCCAAGAGATGCAGATCGACATATTTCACCTTTTTGTCGATTATAAAGCAGCATTCGACAGTCCCCTCCGATCAAAGGTATTCCATGCAATGTCTGAATTTGGTATCCCCGCAAAGCTCATCCGGCTTTGTAAGATGACTTTAACTGATACTAGGTCCTCAGTTAAAATTGGAAAGAACCTCTCCGAAGAATTTTATACCAAAAGAGGTTTCAGAAAAGGAGACAGCCTTTCTCATCAAACAAAAATAACACTATACAAAACGCTGATACTACCCGTGCTAATGTATGGCTCCGAAGCATGAGTACTTGCGCAAGCAGATAAGGCAGTGCTTGGTGTGTTTGAGAGGAAAATTCTTCGAAAGATCTACGGGCCGATTTGCGTTGACGGTGAATATCGACGTCGTATGAACCACGAGCTATATAAGCTATACAAAGACATGAATATAGTTAAACGTATCGAGATGCAACGATTGCGTTGGCTAGGCCATATCATGAGAATGAGCGATGATGAACCCGCTAAAAAGGCGTATGAATACATGCCCCATGGCGGTGCACGCAGAATCGGCAGGCCTAAGCTGCGATGGAGCAAACAAGTGGATGAAGAAATGGAAAGGCGCGGTATTCCAAAAAGTCAAGCGAAAAACAGAGAGGAATGGAGATCTTTTCTTAGTTCGGTCTATGGAACAAATGTTCTGTAATGGGCCAACTAAGTAAGTAAGTAAGTAAGTAAGCATTTTAAAATACGTGTAAATCGCGGTAATTATCCAAATCATTTTGTCCGCATGTGATTTTCATGTACAGAAAGACCATATCTTTTAATTTGTTTATATTTTTCGACATTTAATTTGGAGGCTAAGATGTAGCATCGGCTGCATTTTAGCACTAAAAAACCTATAAAATGTCGCTAATTTGCGCAAAATGAATACAATTTTTGTCCGCATCCGATTTCAATGTCCACCATGAAAATCTACATCGATATATATATATTTCTGGGCGATCAATCAAGAACCGTGGATGTAGCATCCCACACTATTTTTTGGGATAAATAAATGTAGCTCCCTTATCATTGAAGTTTTCAAATCTCTGTTTCCGCTAAAACGAAGGATGCTGCACTAGTTGTTTCAATGCACTGGAACGAACCGCAGAAACGCGATAAAATATGCAATATTTTCAAAAACATTTTTAGGTGATTTTTCTACTTTGGAATTTCTAGTAAATCGCGTTGTAATAGATGGATTTTCTCGGGGAATGATTTATTGGATACAGAACGTAAAAAACTAAAATGTACAATCAAGTACGAGGAATTCGAATGACAATTGTAAAAATTAGGACTGAAAAATATGATTTTTAGAAAAATGTTCGCACAAAATTTCCTTATTTAGATGCAGATTTCTATGAAGCTGTGTAGACTACATTCACTACACATATATCAAATAACTCAAAATCGCAAGTAATACAATCCTATATATAATTTTTTGAAAAACCTGTTTGCGGAATGAATTTAGAAGAAAATTTCAAAAAACACTGTAAATCTGGCTTCAAAATGTCAGCATCATTTAATGTGAAGCAGATCAAATTTTTAAAAGAAATACATTAGTGAGATTATACTTATTTAGTTTGCTTCTGCTTTTACCTTGACAGGAAAATCGGGAAATGTTTGGTTTATTCACAAATCAAGAAAAAACAAAAAAAAGACGGGTTGGCTTCAACCCATTTTTACCTATTTTTTAACATAAATATAGCCACAGCTTCCACACAAATTATCTTTTAAGGCCAATATTTTTTGCCACGTCCAACAACATTTCATCTTATCCAAAAACATTTAATTTGTATAATATACAATCACAAGTCGCGTGTTTTAAAAGGGTAAACCTTGGCTTCAACTATGTTAAATTTTCAAAAATATTGGTGATGTACCCTCGTTAGCATAAATGCTGAGGGTAAAATAATCAATACCTACCATTCGCCTCACATTACAAAATTATTATCAGTCATACGTGTGTGTCCGTCCGTCCGTCCGTCTGTCCATTATAAATTGTAAACACGCTCCAGGCCGCAATTATGGACCGATCGCCACGAAATTTTGTATTGAGGTCGGGTTCAGATTAGAATAGATCCCTATTCTTATTGGTGATGATCGTGACATATCTAGCGGGTGAATGGACCAAAAACATAATATTTATCCAATTTTCTAGCGGCTCTGCAGGTCTCAATAATAGTCCGATCAACGCGTAATTTTAAATAAGGTAAGAGTATATCACAAAGGAGAAGCTTGCAATTTGAGATGGCGATCGGATAATATTTAGAGGGTTAAATGGACCACAACTTTTGTGTGAAAATTGTGACAATTTTTAATATACAGCTTATATCTTAATTCCTGGAAGTAACATTCCGGACAAGTGAGATATACTGAAAGTGGAACGCTTGACCTTTCAATTGATGCCAATTATGTTTGTGGGCATGTTCAGATAACAGAGTTACAGCCTAATATAGTCCGTTATTTGTTTGTAGTGTAATAATAAACTCGGTAGAAGTCGCAATTATACATCAATAGTCACGAAATTTTGCACCGGGTAAGAGTACAGGTCGAAAAAGATGCCTACAATTTTGAATGATGATCTGATATTCTTTACCTGGTGAAATGGGCCATTACTTTTGTATGAAAAATATAAAAATTTTATTTTCGGTCGATATTTTAATTCCTTGAGGACATATATATTTCGTAAAGTAGCCTACATATGGAAAAAAACTACTGACCTTTCCTCTGATGTAAATTGCAATAAAGTGTTTGCTAGATAACGGGCCTACTGCCTAATATATAATGGTTTCTGTGTAGAGAACCACATTTTTATCCCATGCTACATATTGTCTCTCCAAAAGTTTATGTAACACCACGAAATATTCGTCCTAGACCCCTTATTTGGTATGACAAAATTCATATCTCGACGAGATAAAGCGATTTAGCGATGTGTGTCCGTCCATTAAAAATTGTAAACAAGGAGGTTGGGTTCGTGCCATAATAGAAATGATTAGTTTTTGGTGATGATCGTGAAATGTTCAGGGAATGAAATGGACCAAAAACAAAATTTTAACCAATTTTGTAGCGGCTCTGTAGGTCAAAATAATAACCCCCAACATTTTAAACAAATTTTAAGTTTATGATGAAGAAGAAGCGTACAAACCAACGTGAAGATCAGATAATACTTAGCGGGTTAAATGGACTGAAACTTTTGTGTCAAATTGGTAAAAATTTCAATAACGTTGCGGTTAAACAACGGAAGTAGTAGTACTACATAAGTGGGTTTCATTACATTTTAGTTTGTGTGAACTAAATTTTGCTTTCCTGCTACAAAAATGTCTTTGTCATGCTAGATAACTTTTTGGTTTTGGTCATAAGTATTATACATTACATCTCTGATATTTGATAATTCAAATTTCACAATCATTGAAAAGATGTTCCGTGGAGAGCGATTGTCCAGGGATAGTGGTATAGGGTATCCCATGGTCGGCTCCGTCCGACTATAGACTTTTCTTACTTGTTTTTTAAATTATTTTTTATTTTTAACTTTTTAGTAAATACATTTTTTTGACCACTGAGAACAAAATTATAGTGAATTTGGACCGATAAAAACTTTAAAATGCCTAAAATCGTATAGTACCGTTATATAAAGGCTATACCAAAACCTGGACTTATGTCCATAATTTTTGGTGGGGAAGTTTCTGTACCATTGGGAACCCCTAATACCAAGTGACATCCAATTCTGACTAAAAATAAAGATGAAATCCTTAAAACACTTGAAATCGAGTGGTACCACTATATGGGGGCTATACCAAACCTGGACCTATGTCAAAATTTTTTTGTGGAGAAGTTTCTGTACCATTGGGGACTCCAAATGCCAAGTTACAGCCAACTCGGCCTAAAAATGAAGAGAAAATCCTTAAAACACTTGAAATCAGGTGGTACCGCTATATGGGGGCTATACCAAAACCTGGACCTATGTTCACAATTTTAGGTGGGTAAATGTCTGTATCATTGGAAATCCCAAATGACAGCTACTGAATATAAAATCCTCAAAATACCTGAAATCGGGTGGTACCGCAATATGAGGGCTGTAGGAAAAATGGGCCCATATTCATGTGTTGTCATCCAAATCTGAAAAGTGTGCAAAGTTTTAGTTCGATTGGTCAACTGCAACTGTGTCAAAAATGAGTTACCAGATTTGAAATGCAAGGTTAATAAAACACCGTTGAAACACTTTAAAAATGATAAAAAAATGGAACAATATTGGTTCTGATTCAATATTAATGTATTGTCATCTAAATCTGAAAAGTGTGCAAAGCTTCAGTTCGATTGGTCAACTGCAACTGTGTTAAAAATGAGTTACCATATTTTAACTAAACGGACACCAAAGCAAGTTAAATAAAACACTGTAAAAATAACAAAGGGGTATTGTAATCGCAGTCGGTGCGGAAACTTTTTTCGCCAAATCGAACTAAAACACGCGTTTCCGTTATCAGGGCAATATTCCGCACATGGTACTGGATCGTGATCAGGCGTGCCAACTTGGTGGTTTTCCCGCTACTTGTGGTGATTTTTGACGTACAAAAACCACTGTTTTAGCTGGAATGTCAACTGTTTTAAGGTAAAAATCGCTACAGACCTATGGTGCGTATGTGGCTGTAGCGATTTTTACCTCGGAACAATTGGCATCCCTGATCGTGATACATATTCAAGAGGTCTTGCCATTACTTCCTTCATGAAATCTAGAGTTGTGCCAAAGGAACTATATGGAACGATCTAGTTCACTTCGCAGTTCCAATGGCCCACATTTTTTCTTTGAACAAACTGCGTATACTTAACATCACACGTTATATTTCATGATGTTACTCATACGTTTTGGAACTAGTACAAGGAACTAGGAACTAGATTACGCAACTCTAATGAAATCACAATTTCAAAACCCTTACTATTAGTTCCCAATAATTGACATACCTGAAGTATGAGTTATGTGAAATAAAATAATCAATAACTATCATTCGCCTCGCATTACAAAATTATTATCAGTCATACGTCTCCTAACCCCAATAGAAAATAAATAATAAATAAAAAATAATTTAAAAAATTAAGGTTCAGTGTTTTATTTAGAAATTCACTTAAAACTAGAAAATAATTTGTCGCTTTTTTGATTTTTTTCATCTATGAACATTGTAGTTTCCGAATCCGCAAAAACTTCCCTGCTGTAAGCACCTTCCATTTAAAGTTGCTTCAAGAGCACCGAGATATGGATAGTAAATACATACATGGAAAAAGCGACCACAATTTCAATGTACCTTCGTTTCTGACCATAGATTTTCGAAACCAAAAAATCCTTTCTTTCCAAAACAGCCTAAAATCAAGCATCACATCAAAAACCAATGTTCTTAAATCACCATAAAAATTTTGCTTTCTTGGCATTTATGACCCTTCTCCCTTTTCATAACAATCTTTTTCAGCCCTGTTCACTCCTTATCTTCTTACAGCACATTTAAATTTATGAAAGTCATTTCAAAGTTTATTATTACTGTTGCGGTTGTTGCTGGTGGTGGTGATGATGGAGGCAGATTTTTTCAATAATATCTTGACTATCGATATTCGATTAAAAACTCCTAGGTTTTTAACGCTTTTTATATTATCGACTTTCTTGTGCCTTCATGACTTTTATATATTTTTCACAGCATTGCAAATGGCCTTTCTTTTTGAAAAACAATAAAAAGTGGAAAGTTTTTTTCTGAAGACGACCATAGCCATAAACTTTTGACATCCCTTGACATGAGCAAAGATAATAGCCTATTTTTTATTTTTTTTTTCTAATTTTATTTTTGGCATTATTAGTTTTTTTTTGGTTTGAGATGATGGAGTTGTAAAAATTTTCACTTATTTTATTTATATTTAAGTTTTGATATGTCTTTTGTCCATTTCGTTTAAACAAGAAACACAAGGGTGTATGTGTGTTTTTGTTTTGTTTTTTATTGTCTTGGCAAAGAACTTAACGTCACTTTATAGGGCACCAAGTGTTAATATCTCTGTGGATAACTAATAAAAAAGCGAGGCAGATTATCAGCTAAAATAAAATTTATAATCGGAAATCGGCTATTTACATTCGCTATGAAAATGCTAAGGATTTTCTCATATCATACACGAATACGAAAGGTTTGTCGAACATTATGTGACACCACTAATAGAGGTTTGTGGTCTTTGGAATCGAAGGTTTGTGGTCTATGGAGTTTTGAACAAAAAAACTTTCTGATCACCATTTGCATGACCTTCTAAAGGACAAACAGAAGGCATTCTATAGAAAAAAAAAATCCTTCATTAGTTGAATTCTGTTACTCATTTTTTAGTTACCGACAAAAATCGGTTAAATGAATGAAAATGAAAATCGGTTAATATAAAGTACCAATACATGTTTATAACACTTTTGCTATCGGTACAACATAGCGATAACTTTATTTTGGTTGCTAACTTACGAATAAATTTCGTTAATTACTGAAATTATAAGCATTTTAATTTTACCGATTTGTGTAAGCACAAAATGAGTTAGAGAGGGTTAGGGACAGATGACCATCAATAGGTCTTCTATGGAAAGACGACATCTACTAGAGCCAAAAAACAAAGGTCTTCGATGGAAGGGAGACCTTCAAAAATTCTTCTATGGCAAAAAGGCCTTAAAAAGATATTCTGTGCCAAAAAGAGCCTCAAAGGATCATATATGGCAAGACGTTTGTCGAAAGGTCTTCTGTGAAAGAAAGACCTTCTACAGGTTATTTTTGCAAAGAAAACCTGCAAAAATCTACTTTGGAAAAAATACCTTCAAAAGACAAAAAGGCCTTCCTAGACAAGTGACATCCAAAAGGCCTTTACCATAGTAAAATGACCTTCAACAGGTCTTCCATTTTAAAACGACCTCCAACAGGCCTTCTATGGTAAAACGACCTTCAACAGGTCTTTTATGGTAACACGACCTTCTATAGGTCAGGCCAAGAAGATCATCTAAAGATCTTCTAGGACAAGTGTTCTGTGGCAAAAAGGCCTATAAAAGTTCTTCTACGGCAAAATAATGGTCTTCTAAAGCACGAAGGCCTTCAAAAGGTGTAATGCAAGACGACCTTCAACACGTCTTCTTTAGCAAGACGACTTTCCAACGGTTTAAAATTTCCTCTAGGACAAGTTCTCTGTGGCAAGAAGACATTTAACAGTTCTCCAATAGCGGGAAGACCTTCAAAAGTTCTTCTACGAGAGGTAATTTCCTGCAGGTTTTCAAGGGCAAATTTTTCAACCTTCAATAGTTTTTCTATGGCAAGATGACCTTCAACAGGTCTTCTCTGGTAAGACGGCGTTCCAAAGATCTCCCAGGTTATGAAGGTCTCCCAGATTATAAGGACCATCAAAAGTTCTTCTAGAGAAGGTAATTTTCTGCAGGTTTTCTAGGGTAATAAGACCTTCAAAAGTTCTTCTAGGGCAAGTGACCTTCAAAAGGCTCTCTCTGGCAAAACGATCTCTAGCAAGTCTCCCAGGATAAGCAGATCCCCAAAAGATATTCTAGGACAAGCCTTCTGTGACAAAAGACCTTTAAAAGTTTTTCTACGCCAAGAAATGATGTTCCACAGGTCTTCTAGGGCAAGAAGATCTTTAAAATTTAAATTTCCTTTAAAACATATTGTAAGACAATTTTTTGTGGCAAATAAACCCTTTAAAATGACTTCCATAGCAGGAAGATCTTAAACAATTATTTTACGGAAGGGTTTCTAGGGCAAAGAGACTTTCAACAGGTATTTTATAGCAAAGGTCTCCCAGGGAACGAAAATCCTTAAAAAATTTTCTAGGACAAGCGTTCTGTAGCAAAAATAACTTTAAAGTTCTACTACGGCAAAATAATGCTCAACAGGTCTTCAAGGGCAAGTAGATCTTCAAAAGGTCATCTGCGGCGAGAAGACCTTCAAAAGGTTTCCTAGAACGAGAAGACATTTAAAATATTTTCTAAGACAAGTTTTCTGTGGCAAAGAAAATCTTTAGCAGGAAGACCTCCAAAAGTTCTTATACGGAACGTAATTTCTCGGGCAAGAAGACCGTCAAAAGTTCTTCTATAACAAAATGGCCTGCAATAGGTTTTCTAGAGCAAGACGACCTTCTAAGGTATCCAAGGACAAGAAGAATCTTAAAAGATCTTCTAGGACAAGTCTTCTGTGGCAAAAAGACTCTTAAAAGTTCTTCTACGTCAAAGTAATGTTCCACATGTCTTCTAAGGCTAGAAGACCTACAAAGGGTCACCTGTGCAAGAGGACCTTCAACAGGTATTTTATCAGGACAAAAAACCTTCAATAGGTCTTCTAGGCAAAAAGACCTTCAAAAGTTCTTCTATGGCAAAATGGCCTGCAAGAAGACCTTCTAAGGTGTCAAAGGACAAGAAAGTTATTAAAAGATCTTCTAGCACAAGTGTTCTTTGCCAACAAACTTTTAAAAGTTCTTCTACGGCAAGGTAATGTTCCACAGGTCTTCAAAAGGCACTAAAATCCTTAATAGATTTTTTATGACAAGCATTCTGTAGCACAAATACTTTTAAAGTTCTACTACGGCAAAATAATGCTCCAGAGGTCTTCAAGGGCAAGAAGATCTTTAAAATGTCCTCTATGGCAAGAATACCTTCAAACGGTTTCCTACAACAAGAAGACATTTAAAATATTTTCTAAGACAAGTTTTCTGTGGCAAAGAAAATCTTTAGCAGGAAGACCTCCAAAAGTTCGTATACGGAACGTAATTTCTAGGGCAAGAAGACCGTCAAAAGTTCTTCTATAACAAAATGGCCTGCAATAGGTTTTCTAAAGCAAGACGACCTTCTAAGGTATCCAAGGACAAGAAGAATCTTAAAAGATCTTCTAGGACAAGTCTTCTGTGGCAAAAATACTCTTAAAAGTTCTTCTACGTCAAAGTAATGTTCCACATGTCTTCTTAGGCTAGAAGACCTACAAAGGGTCATCTGTGCAAGAGGACCTTCAACAGGTATTCTATGGCAAGACGACGTTCCAAGGGTTTCTCAGGACAAAAAAACCTTCAATACGTCTTCTAGGCAAAAAGACCTTCAAAAGTTCTTCTATGGCAAAATGGCCTGCAAGAAGACCTTCTAAGGCGTCAAAGGACAAGAATGTTCTTAAAAGATCTTCTAGCACAAGTGTTCTTTGCCAAAAAACTTTTAAAAGTTCTTCTACGGCAAGGTAATGTTCCAAAGGTCTTCTAATGTTAGAAGACCTTCAAAAGGACTTCCATGGAAGACGACCTTCAACAGGTATTCTATGGCAAGACGACGTTCCAAGGGATTCTCAGGTCAATAAGACCTTCAATAGGTCTTCTAGGATCCTCTAGGAAAAATCTTCGGATGCAAAATTACCTTTAAGAATTATTCTAAGGCAAGATAATGTTCCACAGGTCTTCTAAGGCTAGAATACCTTTAACAGGTATTCTATGACAAGACCACTTTCCAATTGTCTCTAAGGACAAGAAGACCCACAAAAGGTAATCAAGGAAAGAAAGAAATCTTCAAACGAAGACCTTTGGAAGGTGGAATGCTGTGTGGCGAAATACCTTCAAAAGAATGCCTTCGAAAGAATAACATCTAAAGTAAGAACTTTAAACGTCTAAACGTCTTCTATAGGTTTTGGAAAGAAGAAGTCCTTCAAAAGGTCCTCTATGGAAATACGACTTTCGAAAGGTATTCTTTTGCAAAAGAAACTTCAAAACGTCTTCTAAGGAATGTAAGCCTTCTAAAGGACTTCGGCGGAAAGGAGACCTTCTATAGAATGAATATCTTCAAAAGGCCTTTATTATGTCTTCTATGGCAGGAAGGCCTTAAAGGTCTTCCAAGGAAATGGCCTTCTATTGTAGAATATCTCTCAGATACCATTCAATAGTTTTTTTTTTTAGATAATTCTTCTACGGGGAGAATAACTTCTAAAGCAGAAGATCTACTGAAGATCTTCTATGGACGAAGAATAATTAATGCACATCAATCTACATTTTTATTGATGGACTATTTCTTCGTGGAAGATCTTCCAAGGGTTTTCTATAAACAAAAGACTTTCTAAATCTTATTTTTTGAAGGAACATCTTCAAAAGCTTCACTGTCGATGGAGGAACACTAAAGCGGTCTCCGAGGTATTCAATTTTCTTTCTTTTTTCGTCCCTTCTCTTTTTCTTCTCATAACTCTTCGTTTTTTATCCTGTTGCATTGTTCTCTTTGGAATCAGAACTCCACTCGGGCCGGGTACAGATTTTTGAAACTAGGAGTGCTTTTATGAAAAACTCGTTTCAGATGAGTTGATAGTAATTTGCAACTTTTCGGAGTCGAACTTTCGTATTTAGTAGTCTATACCATATTTACTACTTTCAGTCGGGTACGAACACTTTCGGCAACCGGTAGTGAAGCCAAAAGATATTGGCATCACGCAACATAAGTGCCCTCTTCTATCACAACATGATCGATTTGGTTTCTTGTGATTTGATCTGCTGGCAGCCCCGTAGCCTTATATACATATATCGATGTGTTTAAATCTTGTACACTCAACTAAAATTGTTTTTCCTTTGCGAAATCTGTTAGCCTCATTCCGTTGCCGTTTGGTGTTTCAATATGGAGACAAGTTTTCCGAAATTTTTGGACCAGAGACACTGTAACTTTGCTAAGATATATATTTTGTTTGCTTATCATTGACTTCGGCTGAGTCATGGGCTCAGTTAAGTCAGATACTACTAAATTTAGCTTATATCCGGCATATTACTGTATCTGCTGAATCTGGACATGAGATATTTTAGTGTCCGGCAAACTAGAAGGGAGTTATAACACACAGTACTTCATATTTAGTAAAGGCATATTTCCATATCAATGGCCTGCAAACATTTGCAGAGGTCGTCCACATTAAGGGGTTTTAATTGTAGTGTGTTTATACCCTCAGCCTTTAGGCTAACGAGGGTAAATACGCTTTGATACGACCAAAAATATACCTCATCGAAATAATGGTTTTTAGACCCAAGGTACGATATTCGTTTCAGACAATTTGGAGTCGATTAAGCCATGTCCATCCGTATGTATGGCTGGCAGGCTGGTGCGCACAATAACTCTCGGACGAATCAACCGATTCGAAGCAAATTTTGCGTTTTCGCAATATTTTGCCCAAACTTAGTTTAAGTTCGCAGATGGATCATATCGGTCCAGAATTTTTCTGTAAAATTGTGTGAACGACATCTCTCGAAGGAAGCAATCGATTTGGTCCAAACCATGCACATCGTATTATTCTTTCCAGATATAGATTGGTTTCGAATATGGACTATATTCGGGTACTTTCCACACAAAATTGGGAAAATGGAACTTTAAGATCTCGTCTCGGGTCGTTTTGAAATATTTGTTGTCCTTGCGGACCCCTTTACAATGGTAAAATTCTTTTCAAGGACAAGTCATACTTCAGGGGATAATATCCCAAAAGCTCTAAATAACCTTGCCGACACCAACTCAAATAACTGAGGAGTACGAAAACGTACGGCTTGAGCTTCCGATTTGGCTGAAACTTTGGTCATCCTAAAATGTCCTCCAAGAGTACCTCAAATTCCAACAAGGTATATATTAAGAAGAATTAGAAGGTATATATTAAATGCAATTCAAGGGATAGTACTTCTTGTGGCCCTGTTTATAGTGGACCATACTTCCTGACATAAGGGTCTAAAAAATGCACAATGACCAAATAAAATGTCTGGTGGGCATGATACCTATAGAAGTACGTGATTGACATAGGTGCAACCTTTGCGCATCGTTATATTTCATTCACATTTAAATCGTGTTCGAATATGGACTATATCCACTCCTTCGCGTACCTCCCACACAAAACTTCAATATTTTTTGCAAATTTGCAGTTTACAAACATGTATAGAATCGTTTTGAAAAAAAAAAGTAAGAAAAGTCTATATTCGGACGGAGCCGACCATGGGATACCCTATACCACTATCCCGGAACAATCGCTCTCCACGGAACTTCTTTTCAATGATTGCGAAAATTTAATTATCAAATATCAGAGATGTAATGTATAATACTTATGGCCAAAACCAAAAAGTTATCTAGCATGACAAAGACATTTTTGTAGCAGGAAAGGAAAATTTAGTTCACACAAACCTAAATGTAATAAAACCCACTTATGTAGCACTACTACTTCCGTTGTTTAACCGCTACGTTATTGAAATTTTACCAATTTCACACAAAAGTTTCAGTCCATTTAACCCGCTAAGTATTATCTGATCTTCACGTTGGTTTGTACGCTTCTTCTTCATCATAAACTCAAACTTTGTTTAAAATGTTGCGGGTTATTATTTTGACCTACAGAGCCGCTACAAAATTGGTTAAAATTTTGTTTTTGGTCCATTTCATTCCCTGAACATTTCACGATCATAAGCAAAAACTAATAATTTCTATTCCGGCCCGAACCCAACCTCCTTAAAAAATTCGTTACAAGCCTTAAGCTTGATTACAATTTTTAATGAACGGACACACATCGCAAAATCGCTTTATCTCGTCGAGATATGAATTTTGGCATACCAAATAAGGGATCTAGGACGAATATTTCGTGGTGTTATATAAACTTTTGGAGAGACAATATGTAGCATGGAATAAAAATTTGGTTCTCTACACAGAACCCATTATATATTAGGCAGTAGGCCCGTTATCTAGCAAACACTTTATTTCAATTTACATCAGAGGAAAGGTCAGTAGTTTTTTCCCATATGCAGGCTACTTTGCGAAATATATATGAATAGGAATTAAAATATCGACCAAAAATAAAATTTTTATATTTTTCATACAAAAGTAATGGTCCATTTCACCCGCTAAAGAATATCAGATCGTCATTCAAAATTGTAGGCATCTTTTTCGACCTATACTCTTACCCGGTGCAAAATTTCGTTACTATTGATGTATAATTGCGACTTCTAGCGAGTTTATTATTACACTACAAACAAATAACGGAATATATTAGGCTGTAACTCTGTTATCTGATCATGCACATCAACATAATTGGCATCAATTGAAAGGTCAAGCGTTCCACTTTCAAGTATATCTCACTTGTCCGGAATGTCACTTCCAGGAATTAAGATATAAGCTGTATTTTAAAAATTTTCACTATTTTCACACAAAAGTTTTGGTCCATTTAACCCTCTAAATATTATCCGATCGCCATCTCAAATTGCAAGCTTCTCCTTTGTGATATACTCTTACCTTATTTAAAATTACGCGTTGATCGGACTATTATTGAGACCTACAGAGCCGCTAGAAAATTGAATAAATATTATGTTTTTGGTCCACTTCACCCGCTAAATACTTCACGATCATCACCAATAAGAATAGGGATCTATTCTGATCTGAACCCGACCTCCATACAAAATTTCGTGACGATTGGTCCATAATTGCGGCCTGGAGCGTGTTTACAATTTATAATGGACAGACGGACGGACGGACGGACACACATCTCAAAATCGCTTTATCTCGTCGAGATATGAAGATTGGTATACCACATTGGGGGTCTCCGACGAATATTTCGCGGCGTTACATGAATTTTTACCAAAACAAACTTATAATACCCTTTTCCACAAAGTGGTATAGGGTATAAAAAACAAAAATACAGCATGTAGTCCTCGAGGCTCATGTTATAATCGGGGGTATGGCTCTTAAAGGAAGTCCCGAATTATGTCCAATCTTTGCACATCGTAAATGTTCATGCAAACTTATATCAAATTCAAAGAGGGCTATATCGGCGCACTATTTTCGGTACCTTCCCAATACAAAACCAAACCTTTAAGGCCTGGGTACAAACAGGTTGAGACCTGTTCGCAAATAATTTCTAGGCTTTATTTCGAATAGACTTCGCAGTAGTCATTACAACAATAATGTTTTGGAAAAACAAACTATTCTGCGTTTGTTTCTTCACATTATGTCACACGCTGAAGGTATATAGCTGGGGGCAAAGCCGATTGAGCCGATTATAACACACCATAATTCCTAATTAGGCGCTGTTGTGAAGCCTTTCTCATCCCAATCTCCATCAATGGTGCAAATTCGAATATCATAGGCCTTCAAAGATGTTCATAGGTCATCAATATTTGAGAGTTTTTATTGTGTTTTTTTCTAAGGGTGAGTTACTAACCCAATGCCTAAACCCAAGCCTGTTATCGTTCTTATAGGTGCAATCACATACGTACAATTATCTTGAACCTACTGCGATAGCCCCATTTTATGTTAGCCCCATTAAAGGAGGTTATTGCCATACCCACAAACAATACCTCAGCTACACCCGTTTTTATTTAATTTTAATGCTCTTTGAATTGAACCTCATGCAAATAAATGAAATTAGCATTGGTAATTATGTTTAAAGAGCATTTTCAACATTCTATTTTATTATTATATTTTTCCAATAATCCTGTTTATCTTTCTTAATGCTTCACACATACACATCAAACCTAATTACAAACATATGCATACCTATACCCAAATATAATGATGATGCTTTTGCCGCTGCTGATCCAATTAAAGCAGTATTTTACAAAACTAAAGATAATAAAATTATTTTAATTGCTTTTAATTATCAACGCCATTACATAAATTGAAAATAGGTGTAGGAAAACAATGTCATAAAAAGCACAAATATTTATTAAAGCAAATGAATGAGAAAATAAATCGCAATGAACTATAATTACAGATAATAGTGCTTACTTTGTCAGTGACATTTTAAGCACAAAGTAAAATGATTACAAAGTGAATTTTATATTTACGGCAAAATGTATAATTTACAAATATAAAAATTATTTGAAGTGGAATTAAAATATTGTGGTACCATTTGAATCTACACATAAAATTGTCATAATTACAGGAAAAAAGCCCACATAACTGCAATTGCTCTAAACCTTCGAGTGGTAAAAAAGTGAACCTAAAAAAATTAAAACAAAGTTTTTTTTTTAAATTCCCTTATATTAGAAGTTTTCCTTTTTTAGAAATATATTTTTATAATTTTTTTTAGGGTTTTAAAAGAGTTGAAGTCCATTCTTTTTGTTTTAAATGTTGTACTAACTTTTTTAACCACCACACATATGTTTATACCCTCAGCATTTATGCTAACGAGGGTATATACAGTTTCATACGGGCAAAATGTGCTTCATCGAAATAATGCTTTTAGACCCCAAGTATGTTAGGACGAAATGTGTTTCAGATAATTTGGAGTCTGTCAGGCTGGCTGGAGCGCACGATAACTCTCGAACGGATGATCCAATGTGGTCCAAAATTTGGCTTACGTAATATTTTGTCCAAACTTAGTTTAAGTTCGAAAATGGGTTTTATCGGTCCACTCCTTCCGGTACCTCCCCCACAAAAGTTCGGAAATGTTCGGAAAATTTGTGCGCACGATAACTCTTGAAGGAAGTGATCGATTTAGTCCATACATCGTGAAATTTCTACCAGACTTAGACGTGGTTCTAATATGGACTCAATCGGTCCGCTCCTTCGGGTACCTCCCAAACAAAATTTGGGAAAAGTTCAGTTTAGGACCTGCTCTCGAATCGCCTTGATTTTATTCTGTAGCAACTTGTATTCTCTGCCCCCCATACGACGGTACACGTTTCATCAGGGGCAAGTCCATACTTCCTGAGAAAATACTCCGAAAGCTTTAAAAAACCCCTATGGCACCATGTATAGAGGTTGGAGCGCAAGATAACTCTCGAACGGATTTGCCGATTCTGTCCAAAATTTGGCCTTCGTAATATTTTGTTCAAACTTAGTTTAAGTTCGAAGATAAGCCACATCGGTCCACTCCTTCAGGTACCTCCCACCCCAAAAGTTAAAAAAATTTCGGAAAAATTGTGGACAAGTTAACTCTTGAAGAGAGTGACCGATTTGGTCCATACTTTACACATCCTAATATATCTACCAGATATAGATCAGGTTCGAATATGGACTATATTTGTCCACTCCTTCGGGTACCTCCCACACAAAATTTTGGATAAATTCACTTTAAGACCTGCTCTCGAATCAGTTTGATTTTTATTGAAGCAACTTGCATTCGCTGCCTCAATTACGACAGTAAAAGCTTTTTCAGGGGCAAGTCCATACTTCCTGAGAAAACGGGTCAATGGGTGTAAAAAACCCTATGGCACCATATGTAGTGGATACTCTCGAACTGATCAACCGATTTGGTCCAAAATTTGACCATCGTCATATTTTCAGTCATAATTTCAGTTCGAAGATAAGATAAAGCGGTCCCCAACTTCCGGTATTTCTCCCGAATATTTAAAAAATGTCACTTAAATGATATGCACGATATATTTTGGGCGAATTTGGCCCAAACTTTGAATCTCCTAATATTTTGTCCAAATTTAGTTTAACTTACACTAAGGTGTCTCCCCCACATTTATGCCTAAGTGCAGTTTAAGTTCTGTTTACAGCGATATTATGTTATGGAGAAGTCCATGCTTCCTGGCATAAGGGTCCAAAATTTATACGATGACCCACTGAAATGACTAGTGGGCTCGATATATATCGAAAAGATATAACTCCCAAAATAAAATCCACTTCCATAATAGATATGTCGGTCTATTCCTGTAAGTACCTCCTCTGCAAGGCTTTTGAACTTTAATCCTAATCCACATTTTCATCCGCAAGTTAAAATGTCCAAAAAATGCCACAAAATACTGAAAAGTACCTAAATAAATTCGATTTGACGGTATATGAAACTTTCAATTCCCATAGGCTGAGGGTATATCTCTGTCGGCAAATACTTTTTTACTTGTTTTTTTAAATTCGTATTTTAAAAACTAATCTAAATTAAAAACACATTTCTTTGATTTATTTATTTATTTATTTATTTTGCAGAAATAAAAACATGTTCACCGCTGGCCTGGATGTGTGATCAGAGCAAAGATTGTTCAGACGGTTCCGATGAGGCTTCATGCAGAATTTGTATTTGTTAAATATTTTCGAAATTTGTTTTTCGTTTACTTTGTATGTACTACACATACAATAACAGCCTGTTTATGAATGTCGATAAGAAAATGAAATCGTATGAAAAAAGCCTCCAAAATCGAGTGTGTTTTTGAAATTTGTATTTTTGTTTTGAAGCAAAAGCAAAGAAATAATTTTTTCAAAACTAAAGTTTGGGGGTGTTTCATGCGCACACATAAAAAGGCGGTAAATGTTTCAATACACCCATTCAACACACATATACACAATCCAAAAAACGACAAGGTTTTTTTTGAGGTAATTTGTTTTCCATTTGATCCCAAAACCGTATATATGACATTTTATGGCGGTGGGTTAACGTTAACCCATGCCACCACAGGGATCTTTATCTCCATAGTAATTTATATGGGGCCAAAGGTGCATTTAAAAAAAAATCTAAACTCCACATTTATGGTCCAACCGATGAACATTTTTTACCAGTTTATTGTTGTGGCTCAAAAACTAATCCTACAAAAAATTGTGAAAATCGGATCAGATTTCGATATAGGTATGTAGGGCTGTATCAAAATCTGACCCGAATTTGACAGTTTTTTTAGGATTGGTTTACTAGCCGAAACAATGAACTGGTTAAAAATTTTCATCGATTGGACCACAAATGCGGATTGTGGAGAATTTTCGTGAAAATGCACCTTTGGCCACATACAAATTACCTTGGAGACCAAAATCCCTCTGGTGGCACGTATAAACGTTAACCGATCACCATAAAATTTCATATACAAGGTTTTTGGATCAAATGGGAAAAATTTAGGGGGTAGGTGTTTCAAAAAAAAAAAAAACTTTGTAGTTTTTTGGGCCGTCCCACAGAGGGGAAAGTTGTGTTAAAATTTGATCAAAAGCCCTAGAAAGCTCATTTATAGTCGGATTGATATAAAATTTTGCACAAAGCATATCTTCTGTACAAGGATTAATCCTATAGAAAATAATGAAAATCGGTCCAGATTTGGATGCAGCTTCCATTTATCTTCGCATCCGATATGAGATAAAAATGCACCAAAATCACTGAAATTTGACACATGCAACCTGAACTAGTCAACAAAAAACATTGAGCCAATTTTCAAACAAATCGGTACAGATGTATTTATAGTCCCATATACATTTATTTCATTCCAAATTTTATTTTTTGAAACTTACTTAAATTAAATTTTTCTCAATTCACATGAGAAAAGCCGTGAATATTTCTGAATAATGCAGACATATTTGATAGGTGTTGGTTTAGTCTGATAAATAAGAGCCCCTGTTATAAGGCGGAGCAAAATTTAGTGTGAATAAATCTTGCAATTCCATACTAAAATATTTCATATTTTAGTTGAGAAAAATTAGATTTTTTCGGAATGGCGCAAATATGCACAATTTTTTATGATTGAATCTGATATTTGAGACTTAAGCGCATAAAACATTAGAAGAAACTATGGTCGGGAAACGACGGGGAAATAGACTTTTTCACTATTGAAATTGTAGTAATCTTAAAAAATTATCATAAAAAATTGTTATAAAGAGGATATGTATCACCATTATTAAAGAGCAAAGATGTAAAATAAATCTGAAAATTTTAAATGCTAATCTTGTTCTGAGACTGTACAAAAACAATAAATCTTGAAAAATATAAATTTTGGCGGAAATAATGTCATTTTAATGTCCACCTAATTTCTTAGTTTTCGAAAATTTACTTTTTGTTTTCAGTATGGCTGAGTTCAATCGACTGCTGCATTGGATTGGTTAATCTTACAAAGTCGAGGATGGGTATAGCAAATGTAGAAAAGAGTCTTGTTGCCGTTTATCAACATTTTTTTCATAAAAAAACGATTTTCATATTTTGAGTTTTGAGCAACTTTAGACCTATGTTTCCCCTCTGTGCGTCCCAATGTACACTTTAGATATGTTTTTATACCCTACACCACACTGTAGTAAGGGGTATTATGTCTTTGTGCATTTGTATGTAACATACAAAAGGAAACGAAATAGACCCATAGTTCCTTTTGGGGATATACATATAATCACTTTCTGAGTCGATTTGTGCATGTCCGTCCGTCCGTCTATCCATGTATTTTTGTTCGCAACGTACAGGTCGCATTTTTTGTCCGATTCAGCTGAAAATTGGGGAATATAATTTTTTTTTTTTTTGCTATAGGAAGAACGCTATTGCTTTTGGTGAAAATCGGTTCAGATTTGGATATAGCTCTCATATATACTTTCGGCCGATTTAGGTATTTGCTGCACCAAACACGCTATATACGCCCGATTTTGGAATATGTGATTTAATTCGATCTGAAAATAAATGTGTCAAATTCCATCGACATCGGTTCAAATTTGAATATAGCTCCCATATATATTTTCGGTAGATTTGAGGTACTCTCTGCACCAAACACGCTATATACGTCCGATTTTGATGAAATGTGGAATGTGTGACTGAACTCGATCTAGAAATAAGTGTGTCGAATTATATCGAAATCGGCTCAGATTTGGATATAGTTCCCATATATATTTTCGTCCGATTTGACGTATTTGCTACACCAAACACGCTATATAGGTCCAATTTTGATGAAATTTGGGAAGTGTGACTGAATTCGGTTTAAAAATAAATGTGCCAAATCTCATCGAAATCGGTTCAGATTTGGATATAGCTCCCATGTATAATTTCGGCCGATTTGAGGTATTTGCTGCACCAAACACGCTATATATGTTTGATTTCGATGAAATACAGAACGTGTGACTGAATTCAGTCTAAAAATAAATGTGCCAAATTTCATCGAAATCGGTTCAGATTTGGATATAGCTCCCATATATATTTTCGGCCAATTTGACGTAATTGCTGAACCAAACACCCTATATCTGTCCAATTTTGATAAAATTTGGATTGCGTGACTGAACACGGTCTAGTAATAAGTGTGTCATATTATGTCGAAATCGGTTCAGATCTGAATATAGCTCCCATATATATTTTCGCCCGATTTCACCTATTTGCTGCACCAAACACTCTATATCTGTCCAATTATGATGAAATTTGGAATGTCTGACGGAATTTTGTCTAGAACTTGAGACGTAAAAACAAACTTTAATTTGATACTTTCTGTGTGTAGTTGTTAAAAAAACGAAAGCTCAAAATGCGTGAATGTACCTCTATCCATGTCGGTCAAGCTGGTGTCCAAATTGGTAACGCCTGCTGGGAATTGTACTGCTTGGAACATGGCATCCAACCTGATGTTCAAATGCCTTCTGATAAGACTGTCGGTGGTGGTGATGATTCTTTCAACACCTTCTTCAGTGAAACTGACGCTGACAAACATATACCCCGTGCCGTCTTCGTTGATTTGCAACCCACTGTAGTCGATGAAGTCCGTACCGGCACCTACCGTCAATTGTTCCACCCTGAACCCTGATCACTGGTAAGGAAGACGCTACCAACAACTACGCTCGTCGACTTGGTCTTGGGCTGTATACGTAAATTGGCTGATCAATGTACCGGTCTCCAAGGTTTCTTGATCTTCCAATCCTTCAACTCCTTGTTGATGGAACGTTTGTATGTCGATTATGACAAGAAATCCAAATTGGAATTCGCCATCTATCCAGCTCCCCAAGTCTCGACTGCTGTGGTTGAACACTTTGACTGCGCCTTCATGGTCGACAATGAAGCCATCTACGACATTTGCCGTCGTAACTTGGACATTGAGCGTCCCACATACACCAACTTAAATCGTTTGATCGCTCAAATTGTATCCTCCATCACTGGTTCGTTGTGCTTCGATGGTGCCCTCAACGTTGATTTGACTGAATTCCAAACTAACTTGGTTCCCTACCCATGTATCCATTTCCCCTTGGTCATCTATGTCCCCGTCATCTCGGCCGAAAAAGCCTACCATGAACAATTGTCCGTTGCCGAAATTACTGGACCCGCCAACCAGATGGTCAAAAACTTGTGTCCAAGGATGTCAATGCCGCCATTGCCACCATTAAGACCAAGCGCACCATTCAATTCGTTGACTGGTATCCCACAGGTTTCAAGGTCGGTATTAACTACCAACCACCCACTGTTGTGCCCGGTGGTGATTTGGCCAAGGTACAACGTGCCGTCTGCATGTTGTCCAACACCACTGCTGTCGCCGAAGCTTAGGCTCGTCTCTATCATAATTTCGATTTGATGTACGCCAAGCGTGCTTTCGTCATTGGTACGTCGGTGAGGGTATGAAAGAAGATGAATTCTCCGAAGCCCGTGAAGATTTGGCTGCCCTCGAAAAGGATTACGAGGATGTCGGTATGGATTCCGGTGATTATGAAGGTGAGGGAGCTGAAGAATATTAAAGCAGCCAGTCAATAAACAAGAAATTGAAGAAGTCCCATTGAAGATTCTAACCTCAGCTGAAAATAATTTTTTTTAAACAAAAATTCCAAACAACTATGACGAATCAATCAAAATTTTAAAAGATTTAAAAAGAAGATGATAAGAAAAGACTAACTGAAAAAAATAAAACACAAGAACACGATTGCAAATCTATAACAGCCAAACTATTGAGATTTTTGATCAAACATTAAGACAAAAAATTGAAGCCAAGACAATAATTAATCATAGAGCATTGGAATGCTCCTTCAGGCAGTTTTGGCCTTAAGACAGTGCAAATATTTCAGAAAATTTCCATAAATGAAAAATGTGCACTGTCTCAAGGTGGAAACTACCTGAAGGAGCGTTCCAATGATTTACGACGTACTACAGAGTTCCTAATTATTGTCTTGGCTACAATTTATGTATTAGTGTTGGATCGAAAATCTCAATGGTTTGGCTGTATACCAAAATCTCCACAAAACGTGAATAAAAAACTTCAAGTCAAAATCGACAGGCTCG
This sequence comes from Musca autumnalis, assembly GCF_047663935.1. Lineage (NCBI taxonomy): Eukaryota > Metazoa > Arthropoda > Insecta > Diptera > Muscidae > Musca > Musca autumnalis. The sequence goes on from NW_027411790.1 coordinate 22,120, forward strand.
ATTTTCACCGTAGACATAAGCACTAGTGGACTTTTTTGCTTAGTACAATCCCAGGAATAAGAAACGAGACGCGCCCATTAAGGTTTTCAAATTGAAACGGCCTAATACATACATACGTACATATTTCGATTTTTACGTATGTATGCCTTCTTCAAAATGCAACATATAAGAAGGTTTGTGTTAATTGCCTATGGAATTTTCTAATTTGTATACCCTACACCACAACCTGAAAGTTTGTTTTTCGAAAAATTCATGTAACACCATGCAGTATATCAAAAATAATATCGCGATGAAATAAAGCGATTTTGAGATGTGTCTCCACCCATCCGTCTGTCCGTTCATTAAAAATTGTATGCACGCTACAGGCCGCAAATATGAAGCAATCTCGACGAAATTTTATATGGAGGTCGCTTTCAGACCAGTTTTTGGTGATGATCGTGAAATATTAAGGGAGTGAAACAAAATTTGTATACAATTTTGTAGCGGATCGCAATGGCGCGAAATTTTAAGCAAGGTTTGGGTTTACGACAAAGAAGTAGCTTGTTATTTAACGTAATAATCAGATAATATTTAGCAGGTTAAATGGACTTTTGTGTGAAAATTGAAAGTTGTCAGTGGAAACTATATTAAACCAATGTAAGTTATATTATGTTGATGTACGTGATCAGAACACAGAGTTACAGTCCGTCATATTCAGGGATCCTCAGTTTTAATTGTTGGTAGTGTAACCTTAATCACGCTAGAGATCGCAGTTATAGTTCAATGCCGACAAATGTTTGCACGAGGTAATAATTTTGGTCAAGGTTAGTGCCAATAATTGTTGAATAATTATCGGATAGTACTTAGCGTGTAAAATGGACCATAACCTTTGTGGGAAAAGTATCCAAATTTAATTTTTTAGGGTTTTTTAGGTTTTCACGATTTTGCTTGGAAACCACAAGTCCTATTGAAATGGGATTAGAGCAAACGTTTTAGCTGTAAAAATTCTCTACAAGATTGGCCTCTATGACATTTTCGTAGGTATTACCATTTTTATACCCTTAGCATCTATGCTAACGAGGGTATATGGTAAAACCCAAATTTTCTTAACGATTCCATTTGAAAAAAATTTAAAAATGTTTTGTCTACTTTTTGGCTAGCACATCTACGATTTCTGATATATAGGTTAATGAAAAAATTCTGGTTTCAAACCTGTTTGAGTTCAAAAATTGACCGAAGCGCGCAAATGTTATAGCGGTTTTTATTGTCTTATAATGAAAAAATATTTTAAAATTTCTTATTTGTTGTATTGAGAAAATGTATGCATATATCAGTAACAGCATTTGATATCCATCCGTAGACGCACCATAATTTCTAAAATTTGTTTTTATTATCGCGGAAAATCAAAAAAATCAAATCTAAGTTATACTGCCACAGAGTCCATATAAACCTCCAAAGAATAAATTAAAAATACGTACAGAATCTAGACAACGTGTAAAAATGTGAAACCAACATTATAAACCTTGGCTTTATAAATTGCATAGTATAGCAACAACAAATAGAAAAACTTATTGTTAAAATATTATTCCAAATATATATTTGGTTCGGTTAGAATAATGGTAGCCAACATATTTTTCTCTTGCTAACTTTTGGGGGTGTCATTGTGTGAGAGCCATCCCAATAAACCAAAAAAGCTTGAGAATTATATCATAATAACCTTACCAACATAAGGCTTAAGCTTATAAAAGTCTTGAGAAATTTGTTGTTAAAAGCTTATGTCATAATTATAGTATAATCGAAACGGAACCGTTGTTTGTAAGCTTACCCTTGTAATTGTAGAAGAAGCTTAAGCAATTAATATTGTCTTAAGCTTATCCTTGTAATTGTAAACCAAGCGTACATATACTCTTTTAAATTTTTATTAAAATTTTATTAATCCAGTTCATATTTTGAGATTAAGTTACAAATTAACAAAATGTGTCTTGTTTTTACATCATTTTTTAACACAATTTCCAATCTCTTTCCTTTAAATACAACAATACTCTGCAGACATACTATAGAAAAACTAATCTTAATGAAGACAATTCATTCCCCAGTGATTTCTAATATTAAATGTTCTTTTTATTCCCACTCTCTCCCTCACCACTCTGTGAATTTTTTAATTAATCATTTACCCCGCAATACAAATTAAAAAACCAACACTCTTACAGATGATACCTGTCGCTCTGATGAGTTCATCTGCAGCAAAGGACGTTGCATACAAAAACGTTGGATATGCGATCACGATGACGATGGTGGTGATGGGTCGGATGAAAAGAATTGCGCCAAGGTGTCATGTTGTGCTCATGAATTTACCTGTTCAAGTGGTTGCTGCATTCACAATAAATGGAAATGTGATGGTGATAGATTGTTATGATGACTCAGATGAAGTGGTGAGTAATGTTCAGATGGATTTCTTTAATTTTACGAAATTTCATGTCACAATAAATGGAAAATGGAAATATGTATAATATAAAAAGTAGTGCTGCTGTCGAGTTTTGTTGCAGCAACAAAGCCAGTGAGCGACACACATTAAGACAATGAGAACAATGAGAAACAATTGCTACATGAAAAATCCATTTATATTTTCAAACTGTTGCAAGTTTTGTCATTGTTTTGAGTTGTTAAAGAGTTGGCAGAGAACAGAACAGGAGTTAGTTTAAGTTTTAAGTAAGATATTTGTTATACTATGGGATGTTGGTTAAAAATTGGAAAGTTAGAGAAATTCAATTTACAAAATAAAAATTTTGTTTTTTTCGAAACAGACTTCTCTCATATCAAAATAGTTTTTTTTTACAATTTTTTTCAATAATTGTTTATACAAAGGGAAGATCTTTCCTATAGGAAAGATTTCATCGGAGATGAATTTTCCCATAGGAAAGTTCTTCAGAGATGGCTTTTCCTATAGAAAAGTTCTTCGGAGATGGCTTTTCCTATAGAAAAGTTCATCGGAGATGGCTTTTCCTATAGAAAAGTTCATCGGAGATGGTTTTCCGATAGAAAAGTTCATCGGAGATGCCTTTCCTATAGAAAAGTTCATCGGAGATGGTTTTTCCAATAGAAAAGTTCATCGGAGATGGTTTTTCCAATAGAAAAGTTCATCGGAGATGTCTCTTCCTATAGAAAAGTTCATCGGAGGTGGCTTTTCCTATAGAAAAGTTCATTGGAGACGACTTTTCCTATAGAGATGACTTTTGCCATTGCGAAGTTCATCGGAGATGACTTTTCCCATTGTAAAATTCATCGGAAATGACTTTTCCCATTGGAAAGTTCATCGGAGATGATTTTTCCTAAGAAAAGTTCATAAAGGATGACTTTTACTATAGAAAAGTTCATCGGAGATGATTTTCCTATAGAAAAATTCATCGGAGATGACTTGTCCTCTAGAAAAATTCATCGGAGATGACTTTTCCTCTAGAAATGTTCATCGGAGATGACTTTTCCTCTAGAAAAGTTCATCGGAGATGACTTTTCCTAAGAAAAGTTCATAAAAGATGTCTTTTACTATAGAAAAGTTCATCGAAGATGACTTTTCCTATAGAAAAATTCATCGGAGATGATTTTTCCTAAGAAAAGTTCATAAAGGATGACTTTTACTATAGAAAAGTTCATCGAAGATGACTTTTCCTATAGAAAAATTCATCGGAGATGACTTTTCCTCTAGAAAAGTTCATCGGAGATGACTTTTCCTCTAGAAAAGTTCATCGGAGATGATTTTTCCTAAGAAAAGTTCATAAAGGATGACTTTTACTATAGAAAAGTTCATCGGAGATGATTTTCCTATAGAAAAGTTCATCGGAGATGACTTGTCCTCTAGAAAAATTCATCGGAGATGACTTTTCCTCTAGAAAAGTTCATCGGAGATGACTTTTCCTCTAGAAAAGTTCATCGGAGATGACTTTTCCTCTAGAAAAGTTCATCGGAGATGACCTTTCCTAAGAAAAGTTCATAGAAGATGGCTTTTACTATAGAAAAGTTCATCGGAGATGACTTTTCTATAAAAAAATTCATCGGAGATGACTTTTCTTATAAAAAAGTTCATCGGAGATTACTTTTCCTCTAGAAAAGTCCATCGGAAATGACTTTTCCTATAGAAAAGTTCATCGGAGATGACTTTTCCTATAGAAAAGTTCATCGGAGATGACTTTTCCTATAGAAAAGTTCATCAGAGATGATATGACTTTTCCTCTAGAAAAGTTCATCGAAAATGACTTTTCTTATAGGAAAGTTCATCGGAGATGACTTTTCCTCTAGAAAAATTCATAGGAGATGTCTTTTCTTTTAAAAAGTTCATCGGAGATGACTTTTCCTCTAGAAAAGTAGTTTCCTCTAGGAAAGTTCATCGGAGATGACATTTCCTCTACAAAAGTTCATCGGAGATAACTTCTCCTCTAGAAAAGTTCATTGAAGATGACTTTTCCTCGGAGATGACTTTTCCTCTAGAAAAGTTCGTCGGAAATGACTTTTCCTCTAGAAAAGTTCATCGGAGATAACTTTTCCTCTAGAAAAGTTCATCGGAGATAACTTTTCCTAAAGAAAAGTTCATCGGAGATGACTTTTCCAATTGGAAAGATTATCGGAGATGACTGTTTCCATTGGAAAGTTCATCGGAGATAAATTTTCCCATTGGAAAGTTCTTCGGTTATGAATTTTCCTATTTGAAAGTTCATCGGAGATGACTTTTCCCATTGGAAAATTCATCGGAAATGACCTTTCCTATAGAAAAGTTCATCGGAAATGACTTTTCCCATTGGAAACTTTTCCACTTGGAAAGTTCATCGGAGATGAGTTTTCCCATTGGAAAGTTCATCGGAGATAACTTTTCCCATTAGAAAGTTCTTCGGATATAAATTTTCCTATTTGAAAGTTCATCGGAGATGACTTTTCCCATTGGAAAATTCATCGGAAATGATCTTTCCTATAGAAAAGTTCATCGAAAATGACTTTTCCCATTGGAAACTTTTCCACTTGGAAAGTTCATCGGAGATGACTTTTCCCATTGGAAAGTTCATCGGAGATAACTTTTCACATTGGAAAGTTCATCGTATATGAATTTTCCTATTTGATAGTTAATCGGAGATGACTTTTCCCATTGGAAAATTCATCGAATATGACTTTTCCCATTGGAAAGTTCAACGGAGATGACTTTTCCAATTGGAAAGTTCAACGGAGATGACTTTTCCCATTGAAAAGTTCATCGGAGATAACTTTTCCCATTGGAAAGTTCATCGGATATGAAATTTCCTATTTGAAAGTTCATCGGAGATGACTTTTCCCATTGGAAAATTCATCGGAAATGACCTTTCCTATAGAAAAGTTCATCGGAAATGACTTTTCCCATTAGAAACTTTTCCACTTGGAAAGTTCATCGGAGATGACTTTTCCCATTGTTTGAGTCGGTTGACAGCACATAACATGAGTATTTCCTTGTCTATACGATAATTTGTCTATGATCTTTTAAGCCATAACAGAATAAATATAATCTCCCAATACTAACAAAAACGCTTTCCTCCTGTTTACTACACCAAATTTTTATGTTTAGAATTCTTCTCATTCCGGTTCCCAGTTCCACTCCTGCTTTGTTCAAATTAAATAGAGTGAATGCGCCTTTGCATTTTAACCTAAATAAACTCGGACCGCAAAACCATGAAATTTAGCTTTGCTATCATGTATAAATTAACCCCCGGCTCTAACTTTGGTGATGCAAGGGCATTCTGGCTTTTAAATAAACTGCAAAAGGCAAGCATGCACATTTTTTTCTAAAACACAAATACAAACAGCAGTCAATTGCATTTTCTCGCACACATAGACAAAAGGACAAATTCTATGCGTGTGTTGTGGTGCTGGTAACCATACCAGGATATGGTATTCATACTTCAGAAGAAGCAGAAAAAGAAGCATGCAAGTATATTCGCCATACTGGTTTACTTTATTACTTGGGAGTGTCTCGTATCCAGTTAGGGGTATCAGTAGCTAGCCCTTGCATTTGTTATCCCTTTTACCCAGAAACCCTTTCACCAACATTTCTCTGTGTTTGCACAAGATGGCTGTTAATTTCATTACTGCGACTCATTGTTATGCTGGAAAGAGAATCAGGAAAAAGAGAAATGTAAACCACCAGGACCACACTAAGCACAATTCTGTTCTTTATATCGTTTATGCTGGCCCATTTGTGCGTAAATGTATGTATGTCTGTGTTTGTTTGTGCTACGCAGATCTTCCTTGCATTTCCTTTTAAACACAATTAATGTTTGTTTCCAGCCATGTTCACCATGTCGATACCAGCAACCACATTAAATACGCACACACATACATACAGCCAGAGTGCAGTAGTGGTGGTGATGTTGGCACGACAGTAACAAAGTTTTATGCTACGGCTGTGGTTACCATCCCAACCGGCCATCCATGTAGTCAAGTCATACGGCACAGCCAAGTCATACCGACCATAAAGATAATACATTTGTATTTGCAGACCACAACTGCAAATGGTACTTCAGTGTTAATAAGAAAATATTCTAAAGGACGATGCTCCTGTGTTTGCTCCTCTTCTCTTTGTTTTCTGCATAAAGATGGTACAATGGAATGAAGAGGCATCAAGTGTCTCCATATTCTTTGCCTGTGTGGAAGGTGTATTTTCTGTTTTTGATATTTATTCAATTAATTCAATTGTATTAAAAAATTATATTACCCGTATCAAAATAAACAGCGATGGTCAAAAGCCAACAGTAGCCGAATATCAAAGAACAGCGTTTTCAACGAATGGAAGTCCTTAAAAGCAATACTATGAGGGTGAAAATGAATTTTCGAGGAAAAACTTTCCTATAAGATGAAGAGAAGATGAGTTTTTCTACAGAAAAAACTAATCGAGTTGACTTTTCCTATTGAATACGTAATCGAAGATGACTTTTCCTATAGAAAAGTTAATCGAAAATCAATGAAAATGACTTTTTCGAAAATGACTTTTCTTATTCAAGATCATTGCTGATAAATTTTCTTATAGAAAAGGTCATCTAAGATGACTCTTTTCATAGAGAAGTTCATCGTCGATAACAAAAAGGTCATCGAAGACGACTTTTCTTATAGAAAAGGTCATTGAAGATGACTTTTCTAATAGAAAAATTCATCGAAGATGACTTCTTATCGAAAATGTCATCAAAGATGACTTCTTATAAAAAAGGTCATCGAAGATGACTTTTGTTATAGAAAAAGTCATCGAATGTGATCTTTCTTATAGAAAAGGTCGTCGAAGATGACTTTTCTTATAGAAAAGTTCATCATCGAAGACGACTTTTCTTACAGAAAAGGTCATTGAAGATGACTTTTCTTATAGAAAAGGTTATGATGTAAGAATCACCGAAGATGACTTTTCTTATAGAAAAATTCATCGAAGATGACTTTTTATAGAAAAGGTCATTGAAGATGACTTTTCTTATAGAAAAGGTTATGATGTAAGAATCACCGAAGATGACTTTTCTTATAGAAAAATTCATCGAAGATGACTTATAGAAAAAAGGTCATCGAAGGTCATCATATACACTTACCTGTATATGTCACTTACCTATATGTCTGTCAGTGGGAAGGTTATCAGAGATACATTTTTCTATAGAGGAGGACATCGGAGATAATTTTTCCTATTGAAAAGTTCATGGAAAATAAATTTTCCTAAAGAAAAAATCATCGAAGATGTTTTTATACCTCAGCATTTATGCTAACGAGGGTATATACATTTTCATACGGGCAAAATGTGCCTCATCGAAATAATGGTTTTTGACCGCAAGTATGTTTGGACGAAATGTGTTTCAGACTATTTGGAGTCGATTGAGCAATGTCCGTCCGTCAGTCTGTCTGTCTGGCTGAAGCGCACGATAACTTTAGAACGGATCAACCGATTCGGTCCAAAATTTGGCTTTCGTAATATTTTGCCCAAACTTAGTTTAAGTTCGAAGATGGGTTATATCGGTCCACTCCTTCCGGTACCTCCCCCACAAAAGTTCGAAAATGTTCAGAAAATTTGTACGTACGATAACTTTTGAAGGAAGTAACCGATTAGTTCCATACTTTGCAAATCGCGAAATGACTATCAGACATAGATGAGGTTTCAATATGGACTCAATCGGTACACTCCTTCGGGTACCTCCCACACAAAATTTCGGATAAGTTTAGTTTAGGACCTGCTCTCGAATGGCTTTGATTTTTGTTTTAGCAACTTGTATTCACTGCCCCCCCATACGACGGTACAAGCTTCATCAAGGGCAAGTCCATACTTCCTGAGAAAATAGCCTGAAAGTTGCACAAAACCCCTATGACACCGTGTGAGGTGGTTAGAGCGCAAGATAACTCTCGAACTGATCTGGCGATTGGGCCCAAAATTTGGCCTTAGTAATATTTTGTCCACACATATTTTAAGTTCGAAGATAAGGCATATCGGTCCACTCCTTCAGGTACCTCCCCCACAAAATTTCAAAAATGTTGGGAAAAAATTTTCGTACGGTAACTGTTTAGGTTTGATACATTCCAGCTCAACTTCCCGAGCTCAGTCGATCACGGATGCTGATTGACATCATCGTGCATCACCTCAGCAAGTTCCCTCTGCGGAGACCGTAGAGTGTTGATGCTAACGAGCGGTGGTTGTTGAGTTTTCTCTCATTGGAATATGTAAATGTAGTAGTATAAATCGACTCAGATCCTCTGCGATCGCTGCAATCCTCTGCGATTGCAAGAACCTCTGCGTTCACTTGTCGATCAACCGTTGAATAGTTAACTTCGCGTAGTAACCCAAACGTCTTCGCGTTTACTAACCGGCCTCTGTCGCCACCACAGATTACAATTGGTAATCCTTTGTTGTATATTAACAGGCCTCTGTCGCCACCCCAGATTACAGAAGGTAATCTTTGTTGTTGTTTGAAAAGAAATACGATCAATAAACGGCAATCATTTATTATATTTAAACTGATACTGCTTTTGTTGTTTTATTTTATTCTTTTCACCCCCACTGCTCATCATTCCTTTACTGAGTTATCGAAGCCTATGGATTTCCCCTCCCTCACCTAAACATTGGTCGCATCGAGCCAGATAGACGCCAGTATTGTTGTTGCTCTCTCTCTCTCTCTTGAACGAGAATTGAAGCTTTTGTTGTTGCTTTGCGCGGAGAAATCATTGGACCATCTCACGTCACATATCATTGCTATCATTAATTACATCAACAAATCACCATACTAACACCAGGTACGTAAACTCAGATTTCCATAAAAAGTGAGCTACCGCGAGTGTTAGTATTTTTCGTTTCGTTTGAGCATTAATATAAAAATAAATCGTTGGTCGAATTTCAATCTCCCTACGCGAGTGCATTAAATTCGTTGCCTTCATTCCCCCACCATACAATACAGTCCACACAAAACTTATTGAAATCGTAGTTGTACTGATTATCCAATGTCGCGGTGATCATACAAATCCAAATACGTGTTGTTGTTAGTTTTGTTTGATTTGCTCCAAGTCAATCGGTCTCACCATAATAACTAACACTCATAACTTCCAATCGTCGTTTCTAGCCTTGCAATTCCTAATTGTAGCTAAAAATCACTCTGGTCGACTATTAACATCACTTACTTACTTAGCTGGCCTTTTACAGAACATTTGTTCCATAAGCCGAACTAAGAAAAAATCTCCAATCCTCTCTGTTTGCTGCTGTATTTTCCCAATCTGGGATATGTAGCTTTGTGATATCTCGTTTCACTTGTTCGCTCCAACGAAGCTTTGGCCTTCCAGATCTGCGAGAACCTCCATGCGGCCCGTATTTATACGCCTTTTTAGCGGGTTCATCATCACTCATTCTTATAACATGGCCTAGCCATCGCAATCGTTGTATCTCGATTCGTTCAACTATATTGATGTCATTGTATAGTTGATACAGCTCGATGTTCATACGACGCCGATATTCGCCGTCAACACAGATTGGCCCGTAGATCTTTCGAAGAATTTTTCTCTCAAACACACAAAGCACTGCCTTATCTGCTTGGGCAAGTACCCATGCTTCGGAACCATACATTAGCACGGGTAGTATCTGTGTTTTGTACAGTGCTATTTTTGTTTGACGAGAGGTGACTTTATTCCTAAACTGCTTACTCAGCCCAAAGTAGCATCTGTTAGCCAACACTATTCTTCTTCGTATTTCACAACTGATGTTATTTGTTGTGTTTATGGCGGTGCCGAGGTAGACGAAGTCCTTTACTACCTCAAAATTATAGGTACCAACATTCACAGATGGTGCGGTGTTTATGGACATATTACGCGTCGATACCATCAACTTGGTTTTTACGCCGTTTACTGCCAGACCAACTTTAGCAGATTCTCTTTCGACTTTTGCAAAGGTGTCAGTTACTTCTTTTACCGATCGACCCATGATGTCAATGTCGTCGGCATAAGCCAGTAACATGTGGCTGTTCGTGTATATCGTTCCATTTCTTTTGACCTTCGCGTCTCGTATGACCTTTTCCAGTAGGATGTTTAATAGAACACACGACAGGCCGTCTCCTTGTCTGAAACCTCTTTTGGTAGTAAACTCTTCGGAGAGGTTCTTTCCAATTTTAACTGAGGATCTCGTCTCAGTTAATGTCATTCTACAAAGTCGAATGAGCTTTGCAGGAATACCAAAATCAGACATAGCTTGGAACACCTTTGAACGTATAGGGCTGTCGAATGATGCTTTATAATCGACGAAAAGATGGAAGGTGTCGATCTGCATTTCTTGGGTCTTTTCCAGGATTTGTCTCAAGGTAAATATCTGGTCAATGGTGGATTTGCCAGGTCTAAAGCCGCACTGATAGGGTCCAATAATTTCATTGACCATAGGCTTTAGTCTCTCACACAATATGCCAGATACTATCTTATATGCAATAGGGAGCAGACTTATGCCCCTATAATTGGAGCACACAGTCTTATCACCCTTCTTGTGGACTGGACATAGGATGCTCACGTTCCAATCGTCGGGTACGCGTTCTTCCTGCCATATGGTGCTAACTAGCTGATGCATACACCTTATCAGCGTGTCGCCTCCGGTTTTGAACAGCTCGGCTGGTAGGCCATCTGCTCCTGCCGCCTTATTATTCTTCAGCCGGTTTATTGCTGTCCTTACCTCATCTTGGCTGGGCGGTATACATTCAATACCATCATCTGGGATTGGATCTGTGGTATCTTCGCCGTCTTCACTGCTATCGGATACCAACAGTTTGGAAAAATGTTCTTTCCATATCCTGAGCACACTATCTGTATCAGTTACCAAATTACCTTGTTGATCTCTACAGGAGGATATTCCTGTACCAAAGCCATCAGTTTGATGCTTCACTCTTTGGTAGAATTTTCGGACTTCGTTCTGTCTCCTGTACATCTCCATTTGTTCACACTCCCTCTTTTCCATTTCTCTCTTTTTCCTGCGGAAAAGACGTTTATCCTCTCTCCTTTTCTCCCGATACCTCTCTCGTGCGCTACGCGTTGCTACTGATTGTAAAGTAGCCCTATATGCCGCATTTTTTTCTTCGGTAGCAGCACGGCACTCCTGGTCATACCACGGATTCTTTGGTGGAGGTCTCTGGTATCCAAGTACTGATTTTGCGGCTGTTTGCATGGAGTGGGCAATATTTTGCCATTGTGCTGATATGTTATCGGGACGAGAAGCGCTATCATTAAGCAATTGGGTCAGTTGAGTGGAATATGCTGTGGCTATCAGTTGTGTTTGCAGCTTGGCGATGTCCAACTTTCGTGTTGTGTCTGTACCTTTGCTGCAACGAGGTAATGGTCCGAATCTATGTTTGCTCCTCGGAACGATCGTACATCCAACACGCTCGATGAATGTCTTCCATCTATCACAACGTGATCAATTTGATTTATTGTTCTTTGGTCTGAAGACAGCCAAGTGCCCTTATGAATATCGAGATGCTTAAATCTGGTACTGCTAACTACCATGTTTTTTGCCGCTGCGAAGTCTATCAGCCTCATTCCATTGTCTGATGTTTCACTATGTAGACTGAATTTCCCAACTGTTTGTCCAAAGATATTCTCCTTTCCAATTTTGGCATTAAAATCGCCTCGAACAATTTTAATGTCATGGGCAGGACAACGGTCATATGTTTTTTCTAAGCTCTCGTAGAATATATCTTTGGTCTGTTCGTCCTTGTCTTCGGTTGGGGCATGAGCGCAGAAAAAGCTGATGTTGAAGAATTTTGCTTTAAATCGAATTGTAGCAAGTCTTTCATTCACTGGGGTGAAGCTGGAGACCAGATGTTTTAACCTCCGACCAACTACAAAACCGCAACCAAACTCATGCTTTGTGTCATGGCAGCTATAATACAGTGCGTCACCTTTAGGTGTTGTTGTGACATCTTTCCCAGTCCATCGTATTTCCTGTATGGCAGTAATATCGGCTTTGTACTTTCCAAGTACGTCTGCCAATGCGAAGACTGCACCTTCTCTATAAAGAGTGCGAACATTCCAGGTGCAGATTCGCAGATCATGGTCCTTAAAACGTTTGCGGGGTTCGTCAACTTTAGAGGGGTTTGTTTTTCTTTTCTTTCGTTTTTTCATAGTAGGCTGAAAGGCCCAAACCCAAGTTTTTAACGTTCTTATGGGTGAACGCGCGGCACATGTTAGCTTACTACCTTTAACGGGTGTTAAAGGCAGTTCCCCAGGTGACACCACGGGGAGGTCAGTGTCCACTTGAGATGAAAGAGGGACCAAGATAAATCCTGGGCTTTGCCATGTTAAAACCGGTCAGGACCGTTCCTTGGTATCTTCCATCTCCTACGTCACCCGAACACTACGTGTGTTAATTATTTCGTTCCTCCATTTGAAACCCTAGTTGTTGCTAGTTTTATTTTGTTGTACTGATCACCCTACGTCACGTTGATCATACAAAACTTCTTCGTTTTTCTTCATAATATCACTCAACTCGTTTAGTTGTTGATCTCATTTGAAAGGCCGATACCTTTAGTGAGAATTCGCTGTGATATTTACAAAAACAAAACTCATCTAATCTCCAATCGGTAAATAATAACTCTCATTGCACCGATTGTTGTTGTTATTCCCCAGGGTTTTTCTAACGAAGCCCTTCTGTTGAGAATTTGCATTGGCAAATTTACACCAACAACATAACACACATTGTTACACTTCATATACATATTGTCGTTTGGTTTATTTTGTTGTTGCGATCCTCGCCAAGCAAAAATATTTGGCGTTGTTTTCCCCCTCGGTTTACTTAAAACCCTTTGAAAATTTGCACTGCCAAATTTACAATACAACGCACCATCCAAATTCTCTGCATTTGATTTCGTTGTTGTATAGATCGTCCATCACCAACAAAACACATTCGTTTTTCTATTCTCTTACCTTTGTCGGTCAGGTATTTATTCTAATTTGAGAAATTACATGGTAATTCTACCAACAACTTTCGCGCCCTTTTAAGCGTTCCTTAGAAAACCGCTGCTGATCCTCAGCACTCACTTGCTTGGTCGTTTGCAACGTCTGTTCTTTAGTGGGAGCTTCGCTGCTTACACATGTCCATTTCTCTGCTAGCGTCGCTTGTGTGGTTAGCACAGTGGGGTAAGATAGTACAAATAGCACAGTGGGGTAAAACAGCAAATTGTTTTTTTTTAATAATTAATTTTGAAAATTATTTTTCGATAATTTTTTGAAATTTAATTAATCGGTAGTAGGGTTTTTGGAATTTTTGGACAAATTCACCCTACACTCGACATTTATTCCACATATTTCTAGTAGAGAACATACGTGAAAATTATTTATTTTTCGGCATTTTATATTGTTTTTGGAGTTTTTACTTACAAATTTTGGAAAATTGTTTGACTTTCCGTAGGGAATTTGGTATTTTTGGACAAATACACCCTACTTTTGGCATATCTTGCACCAACGTGTCAACCAGATAAGATATATTTCTTACAAATCATTTTATCTGCGTTGATTTTCTTGGGCAAATATTTCTTTTTCGTACAAATACCTTATTTGTCGTTGGAATTTCAACAAATACACCCTATCATTGACATAGTTCACCTCAACATACACCCTACACTTTGTATTACCATATACAATCTCATATATTTGGGATTTTTTTGCAATTTCACCAAATTAAAGTAGTTCTTGTTCGCCCTGAGGAAGTTTCTTTAAATTTTCTCCTATATCACCCTACTTTAATTTCAAATATCACCACACCTTGCTATTTTTCTGTGGAATTCGTAGAAATTTGGAGGTTTTTTTGTGGATATACCTTATTTCCTTTGAGCTATAGCAATTTGTGCTTCAACTGAATATCCTTTTTACAACATTCTTTGCATATTCAATTGTAGATTTTCGCTGATTTGTGCATTTAAACTCCGAAATGTCAGTCACCCCACACACTCGTTTTGTTAGAGCTTCGGAGATATTTTTGAAATTTGTAGCATCCTTTGAACGGATTGATGAGTCCACATATAATGTCTTCACTCTCGAAATTCGCAATTCAGAATTTCAAAAATTGTGGCACAAAGTCAAGTGCGCTTATGATGAGTGCAAAAACTACCTCACGACATCCGAGACTGCACAGGCTGATGTTTTTGATGTCGTTGAGGAAAAATATGGTACATACTACATGGCCTATATCCGCTGTTTGTCTAACATTGACAAACATCTTAAACGCCTTAAGTCTTCAGGCACTGAAATTCTTTCACCTGCTATAGTTCCACCAGTCTTACTACCTCCTCTCAATTCTAGTTTGCATAAGAGTTCTCCACCTAGTGTTTTGTTGAATGTTCCTCCAGTAGCACCCCCATCTAATCTATTATTGGACACAACTGTCTTACCTGTTCCTGTGCAGTCTACTTCTCCCTCCGTACCTGCTCCACCTGAAACTTCTTGCAGTACATGCAATTGCCCTAGTGACCCTGTCGGTACTCATAGCTTCTTGTTGCCACCCCTTGATATCGATGTGTTTAGTGGAGACTTCATGTCTTGGCCCTCGTTTAGGGATATTTTCACCACCCTATTTGTTGAAAATTCACGTCTGTCAGACGTTAAGCGCCTCTGCTATTTAGTGCAGAAAACCTCCGGTGAGGCTCGCGAAATCGTTTCGAGATTTCCACTCACCAATTGTAGTTTCCCTTTAGCGTGGAAAGCTTTGTCGGATGCGTATGACAATAAGCGCATCGTGGTGAACAACTATATCAAAACCTTGTTTGATATTCCCACTTCACCTCGCGAAACAGTTTCGGGTTTGAAAACAATCCAGCGAGGGATTAATAGTTGCCTCGCTGCAATGGCCGTCTATGACGTCATTACGGATCATTGGGATCCAATAGTTGTTTATATTTGTTTGCAAAGGTTGCCAAGGTTAACTTTGACTCTGTGGGAGCAAAGTATCAAAAACAAGTCGTCTTTGCCTTCTTGGAAAGACTTAGATGCTTTCCTCACAGAGAGGATACAAACACTGATGTGTGTCCAAAACTTGTACGGAAATCAAGTCACAAAATCATCAACTACGAATGTTGCTCCATCAAGATCCTCCAATAAATTGTTGTCGGTACATAAATCCAAGAATATATTATCCCTTCGATCCACAAATTTGTTGACAAACACTTGCCCCAATTGTCCTAATCAGGGACATGTTCTGCGTCTCTGCCCTAAGTTTACTAAACTATCGTTTGAGGACAAATTCTTGATCGTAAAAAAGCATAACTGCTGTATAAATTGCTTATCTCCTGGTCATGCTGTTAAAAACTGTAACAGCAAACATAGTTGCAATTCCTGCAAGCAAAGGCATTACAGCCTTCTTCACCGGCCACCAATTAAAAAAGTTATTGCTTCATCATATTCGAAGACCTCTCCGGCTTTTACTGATGTCAAAAGTCGAGAACTTAATTCTACTTTTTCGCACCCAAACCACTCTCCGGCTTTTACAAAGGTCAAAAGTCGAGTGTTTACTTGTTCTTTGTCACGCCCATGCACATCTCCGGCTTTTACAAATGTCAAAAGTCGAGAAACTGCCGACAAAAACAAGCTAAATCCGGTTCCTATCGTTTCAATAGATAATAATGTGCTCCTGGAAACTGCGAAAGTGAATATAGTTCACAATGGCAAATCGGACACGAAATTGAAATCGACCACTTTATAAATCACCAAGTGCATAATTGTTAAACATAATAACTTAAATCGCTCGCACACTATCTTGAAAGTTAATATCGGTATATTGTACATAGCTCACTTAGGAATCTGACTTTACGTTCTTTCCTAGCATTTGAATCGAATATATTCCAATTTTGTAATAAAATGCTAGACAATTGGTCTAGCATGGGAGGCGGAATGTTTAGGTTTGATACATTCCAGCTCAACTTCCCGAGCTCAGTCGATCACGGATGCTGATTGACATCATCGTGCATCACCTCAGCAAGTTCCCTCTGCGGAGACCGTAGAGTGTTGATGCTAACGAGCGGTGGTTGTTGAGTTTTCTCTCATTGGAATATGTAAATGTAGTAGTATAAATCGACTCAGATCCTCTGCGATCGCTGCAATCCTCTGCGATTGCAAGAACCTCTGCGTTCACTTGTCAATCAACCGTTGAATAGTTAACTTCGCGTAGTAACCCAAACGTCTTCGCGTTTACTAACCGGCCTCTGTCGCCACCACAGATTACAGAAGGTAATCTTTGTTGTTGTTTGAAAAGAAATACGATCAATAAACGGCAATCATTTATTATATTTAAACTGATACTGCTTTTGTTGTTTTATTTTATTCTTTTCACCCCCACTGCTCATCATTCCTTTACTGAGTTATCGAAGCCTATCGATTTCTCCTCCCTCACCTAAACAGTAACTTTTGAAGGGAGTGGCCGGATTAGTCTATACTTTACACATCCTAATATATCTACCAGATATAGATCAGGTTCAAATATGGACTATATTTGTCCACTTCATCCAGTACCTCCCAAACAAAAATTTCGGATAAGTTCACTTTAAGACCTGCTATCGAATTACTTTGATTTTTGTTGGAGCAACTTGCATTCGCTGCCTCAATTACAATGGTAAAAGTTTTTCAGGGGCAAATCCACACTTCTTGAGCAAACAGCCCGAATGGTGTAAAAACCCCCTATGGCACATATGTAGTTTCTGGAGATCCTCTTCATGGTCATTGTCGATCCATTCCTTTAAGTATTTCTCCGCAAAACTTTTGCTCTTTAATTCTAATCAACATTTTTGTCGGTTCATACGCCCAACATTTTTAAAACCCTCTAAGGACATACCTTTTTTGGAAAAAATTGTTTCAATGTACACAGGCTGTGGGTATATCTCTGTCGGCCAAGCCGACTGATACTTTTTTACTTGTGATACCCTACTCCACAATGTGAGAAGAGTATTATAAATTTGTTTTGCCAAAAATGCAAAATATTTGTCGTAGACCCCCAATATTATATACCATTTTTCATATCTCGACGAGATAAAGCGATATAGCGACGTGCCTCCGTCCGTGTGTCCGTCTGTCATTATAAATTGTAATCAAACTCCAGGCTGCAATTATGAACCCTTCGTCACGAAATTTGGTATGGAGGTCGGTTTTGCATCAGAATAGATCGCTATTGTTATTGGTGATGATCGTGAAATATTTAGGGGGTGAAATGGACCAAAAACAAAATTTTGATCCGAATTTGTATCTGCTCTGTAGGTCGCAATCCTAGTCCGATCAGCGAAAAGAAGCTTGCAATTTTACATGATGATCAGATAGTTTTTTACCGGGTAAAATGGACCGAAACTTTTGTATTAAACATTATTAAAACAATTTAATATACCAATCTTATATCTTTATTCCTTTTTGACGAATTCCGCCCACGTGAGTTGTTTTTGAAAGACGATCTCTCGCCATTTCTATAGATGCCAATTATGTTGATGTACGTGCTCAGATAACAGACTTACAGCCTACTATATACAGATATTCCACAGTTTTAATTGTGTGTATAGTATCCATAACAACGCTAGAAGTGTTCTCAGTTAAAGTTTAATACTGACAAATTTTACACGAGGTAAGAATTTTGGTCAAGGGAAAATGCCAACAATTTGTGGGAAAATATCCAAATTCATTATAGACGACCACCAGGTCTTCGTATAGACGACCACCAGGCCTTCTTCTTACCAGAAGAGCACCACCTATTTTATAGATGACCACCAGTATTCTTATAGAAGACTACTATTCCTTCTTATAGCAAACCACCAGGTGTTCTTGTAGAAGAACGCCAGATTTGTTTAGAGAAGACCACAAAGTATTCTTTTAGAAGGATATTGGGCCTTCTTATGGAAGACCACTAGGTCTTCTTTCAGAGGACCTCCATGTCTTTTTATAGAAGACCTCAAGGGCTTCTTATAAAAGAACTCCAGAACTTCTAATAGAAGACCATAAGGTCTTCTTATAGAACCCCACTCTTTTATACACACATATATAAATTGTTAAAAGCTTATTCCGCCTTAATATATGCTTTAAATTTTGTTATGCCTTTAAACAACTTTCATTTAGTATGGACCACATAATCGTATGTTAAAGTTATAGTTGTTGACCAGAGACCGGAACAAAATAAGTTTATGTTGCTTGCTAGCTGGGGTAGGTTTTTGGTAGTCGGTTGGTTGGCGTCTTTATGTTGTGGCTACATAAATCTTAATGGTTTTTCCTGGGGGAAGTTTTTATGCAATTTTAAATGCTACGGTTTTGTATATATTTTTATGGAAGTTTGTAGAAGGGGATGCAAAAAGAACAATGCAAAAAATCTCTTGCATATTTTAAACAGTCCTTTATATATCAACAACAAAATGGCAAGAAGTCTTGAAATATTGGTGATATTTTTTTGACTGGAGTCTCCTCTTGTTGTGGAGGGAAAGTATTGTTTGTATGAGCCATAGTGCCCAGAATTGTTTATTAAATAGCTTTAGTGGGTTATTTTATGTTTGTCGTATTTTTATTTTTTCCCTAACAGTTTCATAGCCAAAGCTAGCCAGTCATTCATCCAGCTAGCCAACCATCCAGCCAGCCAGTAATGTATAAATTATGGACTCCCTTTGGATAGTAGTTTTTTTATTTGCGTATAGTTTGTGTTGCCATTTTTCTGCAATTCCTCCACTGCATCCTTTGTTTAGGGAAATCGTTTGTTCTTTTTTCACAATTGCATTTTAAACGTTCACGTTTATTTGCCAGGATTTCTGTGAGGGAAGACAAGGGGAAATTGCATTCATCACTGTGTGGTTTATAATTTCAAGTTGTTTTGTTGTTGGTAATACTTTTGTAAATATTTACAACAATCATAACTGATGATTACTTTTGCTATTATTTCATTATTAATGGTAAATAATTATTGTAATGTCCTTTTTAAAAAAGGCTACTAATGACCATAAATCATTTGTATGGATTAACGGGACAGGTTTTAATGTCCCATATGAAAAAAATCGTAAGTAGAATCCATAGCATATTCACAGTCTCTTTCACAGAAAGGGGCATTCAGAGGCGTAAATGTTTGGAGCATATTTTAATGGAATATGTCGTGGTTATTTCAATACTGAATAATTTTTGACTTCATGCCAAATTCTGAGGAAGACTGAATAGAGGTAGATGAATGGCCCTGTAAGGTCGTAGGCGATTACAAGGACACAATATAGTCAAAGGCGTTATAGACTCGGATGTTAAAGTCGTAATAAACTCAAACGTGCCGAGCTTGATATTATCCCTAACTGACAATATCAATACCGTTAGATGGCGCGTTAATAATTTTGAGTGTTTGTTTTTCGACCTGCCTAAAACCAATACTGTTACCTGCTAACCACCATCTTTTTATAGTCGAAATATTCACTTATTTTCTTTCTTTCATATTTCTTAAAATTAGGCAAACAATTGAATAACATTTTCCATGACCCAATTAAAAGTCTCAGCATTTCTAGCATCATCCATCCATTCATTATCTGAGAATAATACAATATTTTTTATCCATTACAATGGACTCCGTTCTAATTTCTCATTGCCATAATAATTTAAATTGTTTTTGAAGTGTCCTCTTAGCAAATGGCCAGCAGCGCTTTGCCGTCATCACCTAAAAGTACACAACAAATTTGACAATAAAAATGTATCCTGTAATTGTACATCTAGTTGGCTTGAAATTATTAATTACTTTTGAATTGTAGAAAAGAACAACTCAAGAGAAAGTAATTTGACAATTTGTTCTACAATTTCACAAATTGTCATTTGGAAAGAAAATAATTTTCATTTCTATGAAAAATGGAATAATGGAATGTCTGACAAGGATGAAACGTTAAGATAATGGATTTCAAAAGCGAAGAAGACCAACGGGTCTTATAAGCCCTCCTGGCCTTTTAAAAGAAGACAAAGTGGTGTTCTAAGAGTCCTTGTGAATTTTTATAAGAAGAACTTGTGGTCTTCGATAAGAAGAACTTGCGGTCTTCTATAAGAAGAACTTATGGTTATCCATAAAAAGACCTTGTGGTATTCTAAAATGAGAGCTTGCGATCTTATTTAGTACGACTTTATGGTCTTACATCGGAAGACCTTGAGGTGTTTTATAATAAGTCCTTGTGGTCTTCCATAAGAAGAACGTGTGATCTACCATAAGAAGATTCTGCGGTCTTCTATAAGAAGACCCTGTGGTCTGCTGTAAAAGACTTTGTGGTTCTCTATAAGATGACTTTGTGGTCTTCTGTACGAAGACATTTTGCTCTTCTGTAACAACCTCTTGTGGTATTCTATAAGAAGAAAAATGGGATGTACTATCGACTTTTGCGATATCTCCGTTGTTTGACCACCTACGATCAATGAACGGAAACAAACAAAACGATTCCCGTAACAATCACACAAAGCCACAAACTTTTCAGCTTCTCTGAATCGTTTCATTCTCACAACCAAAACAAAACCACAAACTTTTCAATGTAAAAAGATGAAAAGTGTACGATTGCTGGAATGTACTTCGGCTATGCTTTGCCGAGATGTTTCATTCACCACCCAAACAAAAAGAATTTTGGCAAACGTTTGCTGTGCGTTATGGTCAGTGACACACTCAGGCACACACACACATGTGATTGCTTAACAACACAATAATTTAGCATCAGCCATGCTGATTCAGCATACCACAGTGAATTTTATCAACCAACCAAACGTTTTTGATTTATTCACATGTGTTCAGTACTATTCCGTTTTCTATCTGATCTTGTGGAGTTGAGTACTTTTTGCTTTTCGTTTTGTTCGCACTCACGAATGTAAATAAAACGAAACTAAACAGCGAGCTCGGCCAACGTTGGTTATGTTCTGTTTTGTATTGTTCCTATGGAAAATACGAAACGAAACGATTGGAAATATTATTTAAGTATTTTAACGTACCCTGCCTACGATACTCTAATCTACATCATTGTAAAGGCGATAATTTCTTTTTTCCAACCAACTTCGCCATTCTATTTTGCATCATTATAAAGGTGATATTTTCCAATTTTATTGACAGGCATTACTTTTGGAATACCCCCACTAAAGATTTTCGCCTAAGAATATATCGGAGAATTTTTAACAAATAAGTTTTTGCCCAAATCCGACACCTTAATATTCTCTAAGAAGATATTTTGGTCTTCTCTTTTGTAGTCGTCTATATGAACACCTTGCGGTAATCTGTGGAAGGCCTTGTTATATTCTATGAGAAGACTTGTGGTCTTCTATAAGAAGACCTTGTGTTCTTTTCTAAGAAGACCTTGCGGTCTACTTTAAGAAGAAATTGTGGTCTTCTATAAGAAGACCAAGTGGTCTTCTATAAGGAGACCTTACGGGACTCTATAATAAAACATTGTGGCCTTCTATGAGAAAGCTTGTGGAATTCTATAAGAAAACTATTGGGTCTTACCTACGAAGATCATTTTGGTCCGCTATTTATTCTATAGGAAAACTTCAATTCAGCCTAGGCTGAACAGAGTTTCTATATGCAATCGTCACTTCAGCCTGGCTGAATAGAGGTTTCTATATGTAATCGTCAATTCAGCCTGGCTGAATAGGGTTTCTATATGTAATCGTCAATTCAGCCTTGCTGAATAGAGGTTTCAATAGGAAATCGTCAATTCAGCCAGGCTGAATAGAGGCTTCTATATGTAATCGTCAACTCAGCCTGGCTGAATAGAGGTTTCTATATGTAATCCTCAATTCAGCCTGGGCTGAATAGAGGTTTCTATATGTAATCGTCAACTCAGCCTGGCTGAATAGAGGTTTCTATATGTAATCGTCAATTCAGCCTGGCTGAATAGATGTTTCTATATGTAATGGTCAATTCAGCCTGGCTAAATAGAGGTTTCTATATGTAATCGTCAACTCAGCCTGGCTGAATAGAGGTTTCTATATGTAATCCTCAATTCAGCCTGGCTGAATAGAGGTTTCTATAGGAAATCGTCTGGCTGAATAGAGGTTTCTATAGGAAATCGTCAATTCAGCCTGGCTGAATAGCGGTTTCTATAGGAAATCGTCAATTCAGCCTGGCTGAATAGAGGTTTCTATAGGAAATCGTCAATTCAGCCTGGCTGAATAGAGGTTTCTATAGGAAATCGTCAATTCAGCCTGGCTGAATAGAGGTTTCTATAGGAAATTGTCAATTCAGCCTGGCTGAATAGAGGTTTCTATAGGAAATCGTCAATTCAGCCTGGCTGAATAGAGGTTTCTATAGGAAATCGTCAATTCAGCCTGGCTGAATAGAGGTTTCTATAGGAAATCGTCAATTCAGCCTGGCTGAATAGAGGTTTCTATAGGAAATCGTCAATTCAGCCTGGCTGAATAGAGGTTTCTATAGGAAATCGTCAATTCAGCCTGGCTGAATAGAGGTTTCTATAGGAAATCGTCAATTCAGCCTGGCTGAATAGAGGTTTCTATAGGAAATCGTCAATTCAGCCTGGCTGAATAGAGGTTTCTATAGGAAATCGTCAATTCAGCCTGGCTGAATAGAGGTTTCTATAGGAAATCGTCAATTCAGCCTGGCTGAATAGAGGTTTCTATAGGAAATCGTCAATTCAGCCTGGCTGAATAGAGGTTTCTATAGGAAATCGTCAATTCAGCCTGGCTGAATAGAGGTTTCTATAGGAAATCGTCAATTCAGCCTGGCTGAATAGAGGTTTCTATAGGAAATCGTCAATTCAGCCTGGCTGAATAGAGGTTTCTATAGGAAATCGTCAATTCAGCCTGGCTGAATAGAGGTTTCTATAGGAAATCGTCAATTCAGCCTGGCTGAATAGAGGTTTCTATAGGAAATCGTCAATTGAGCCTGGCTGAATAGAGGTTTCTATAGGAAATCGTCAATTCAGCCTGGCTGAATAGAGGTTTCTATAGGAAATCGTCAATTGAGCCTGGCTGAATAGAGGTTTCTATAGGAAATCGTCAATTCAGCCTGGCTGAATAGAGCTTTCATACAGAAATTTTAATATAAAACTGAATAGCAGGTTTTCCTTACTGAAAACTTTATTCAGCCACGCTGAATTAAAGTTTTCCTACAGAAAACCTTATTCAGCCAGGCTGAATAGGATGTTTTCCTGTGCTTTCCCTTTCATAATATTTTTACTATTCATTATTTTCTGTTCTAAATATTTAGCATTGCTTTCACTTATAAGTAGACTAGAAAATAGAAGCCTCAAAAAAAAATCCAAATCCTCTTGTTGCTTTTATTATTCTGATTGTGTTTAAACTCTTTTAACAAAAAAATGCATTGTCATTGCTTTTGGGAAGTATGTATGTGTGAGCCCATGGCAGTGGTGTTGTTCGATGCTTCTTTAGTTGCCAGGCTAGGTTGAGGATATAGAAGTATTTGAGGCAAGTAACATCGTGGTGAACATTGTTTTATTGGCCAATTTCCCAAAGCTTTTTTGGAAGGCTTCAAGAGAAATGAATTTCATGTTGTTTGGCACCATATGCAAGCGAGAGTCGGATTGGTATTTACGTTCGAAAGTAAAAGGGAGTCTGTAGCGACTTTATTGTATTTTATGTATTGCAGGTTTTCTGAAGCCTTTAAATTGGTGATTTTATTAGTACCTAGTGAGAGGAGACAGGTAAAACCCGTATTAGGTTTTCATGTCTACAGGATCAGAGCTCATTTCTCAACTCCTCCTTTTCCGGTTCCACGTAACAGGAAGGACCTCCGTCAAACCCCTAATAGAAAACAGACCTATACGCACTTGATTTAATTGCAATAATTTGTTATTGCCTTCTTTTTTAAGACTTTTTTTATTGTCCTTCTTTGACATTTCAATAACACAACCTAATCACTGGCTACTTCATTCAAAACGAATTTAATCTAATTCTTCTGCAAGGGCGAATCATTGCGTGAATTAATCACACCGGAGAAGTGAAAACTCAACACAGAAGGATAAGCAGAACAGGATTCTTGGAAAAATTCCTTTTCCCGCCTTTGGTAAAGGGAGAAGTGTAAATTTGAGAAAATTACAGTAAAACATGATGTTTTACAAAGCAACATTAAGTTAACAACCGATGTCTGCCTGTCAGCTTGGCCGTCAAAGTTCTCTAAACAAAAACAAAAAACAAATGACCATTCTACACTGCCAGTGAGAAAAGTGAAAGACTCGAAAAAAAAACAATAAATGAGCAGCAGCTAAAGAAAATTCTTGGAAAAAATCTTTCCACACCCAACCCAATAATGTAACAAGTGAATTGTCAATGAAAGAAAATTGTGTTAGTTTCAATATGCTAAAAGGGTATACTAATGGACTGTTTCACTAAGACGATACGAATTTAAATTCGTTCGAACTATTACCAAAGTTCTATTTTTTAAAAATATTTGTTTCATTTGTGTTTCCAATAAAACAAAAAATTTCTACAAAAACCGGAGCTTGGGAGCAGTTCGAACGAATTTAAATTCGAATCGTCTTAGAAAAATAGACCATAAGTCTGTCACCTCGTTCGCAACAACTTCAAAATCTAAATTCAGGCTATGAAAACCTCTGTTCAGCCAGGCTGAATTGAAGATTTCCTATGGAAACCTCTATCCAGCCAGGCTGAATTAAAGATTTCCTATAGAAACCTCTATTTAGCCAGGCTGAATTGAAGATTTCCTATGGAAACCTCTGTTCAGCCAGGCTGAATTGAAGATTTCCTATGGAAACCTCTGTTCAGCCAGGCTGAATTGAAGATTTCCTATGGAAACCTCTATTCAGCCAGGCTGAATTGAAGATTTCTTATGGAAACCTCTATTCAGCCAGGCTGAATTGAAGATTTCCTATGGAAACCTCTATTCAGCCAGGCTGAATTGAAGATTTCCTATGGAAACCTCTATTCAGCCAGGCTGAATTGAAGATTTCCTATGGAAACCTCTATTCAGCCAGGCTGAATTGAAGATTTCCTATGGAAACCTCTATTCAGCCAGGCTGAATTGAAGATTTCCTATGGAAACCTCTATTCAGCCAGGCTGAATTGAAGATTTCCTATGGAAACCTCTATTCAGCCAGGCTGAATTGAAGATTTCCTATGGAAACCTCTATTCAGCCAGGCTGAATTGAAGATTTCCTATGGAAACCTCTATTCAGCCAGGCTGAATTGAAGATTTCCTATGGAAACCTCTATTCAGCCAGGCTGAATTGAAGATTTCCTATGGAAACCTCTATTCAGCCAGGCTGAATTGAAGATTTCCTATGGAAACCTCTATTCAGCCAGGCTGAATTGAAGATTTCCTATGGAAACCTCTATTCAGCCAGGCTGAATTGAAGATTTCCTATGGAAACCTCTATTCAGCCAGGCTGAATTGAAGATTTCCTATGGAAACCTCTATTCAGCCAGGCTGAATTGAAGATTTCCTATGGAAACCTCTATTCAGCCAGGCTGAATTGAAGATTTCCTATGGAAACCTCTATTCAGCCAGGCTGAATTGAAGATTTCCTATGGAAACCTCTATTCAGCCAGGCTGAATTGAAGATTTCCTATGGAAACCTCTATTCAGCCAGGCTGAATTGAAGATTTCCTATGGAAACCTCTATTCAGCCAGGCTGAATTGAAGATTTCCTATGGAAACCTCTATTCAGCCAGGCTGAATTGAAGATTTCCTATGGAAACCTCTATTCAGCCAGGCTGAATTGAAGATTTCCTATGGAAACCTCTATTCAGCCAGGCTGAATTGAAGATTTCCTATGGAAACCTCTATTCAGCCAGGCTGAATTGAAGATTTCCTATGGAAACCTCTATTCAGCCAGGCTGAATTGAAGATTTCCTATGGAAACCTCTATTCAGCCAGGCTGAATTGAAGATTTCCTATGGAAACCTCTATTCAGCCAGGCTGAATTGAAGATTTCCTATGGAAACCTCTATTCAGCCAGGCTGAATTGAAGATTTCCTATGGAAACCTCTATTCAGCCAGGCTGAATTGAAGATTTCCTATGGAAACCTCTATTCAGCCAGGCTGAATTGAACATTTCCTATGGAAACCTCTATTCAGCCAGGCTGAATTGAACATTTCCTATGGAAACCTCTATTCAGCCAGGCTGAATTGAACATTTCCTATGGATTCCTCTATTCAGCCAGGCTGAATTGAAGATTTCCTATGGAAACCTCTATTCAGCCAGGCTGAATTGAAGATTTCCTATGGAAACCTCTATTCAGCCAGGCTGAATTGAAGATTTCCTATGGAAACCTCTATTCAGCCAGGCTGAATTGAAGATTTCCTATGGAAACCTCTATTCAGCCAGGCTGAATTGAAGATTTCCTATGGAAACCTCTATTCAGCCAGGCTGAATTGAAGATTTCCTATGGAAACCTCTATTCAGCCAGGCTGAATTGAAGATTTCCTATGGAAACCTCTATTCAGCCAGGCTGAATTGAACATTTCCTATGGAAACCTCTATTCAGCCAGGCTGAATTGAACATTTCCTATGGAAACCTCTATTCAGCCAGGCTGAATTGAACATTTCCTATGGATTCCTCTATTCAGCCAGGCTGAATTGAAGATTTCCTATGGAAACCTCTATTCAGCCAGGCTGAATTGAAGATTTCCTATGGAAACCTCTATTCAGCCAGGCTGAATTGAAGATTTCCTATGGAAACCTCTATTCAGCCAGGCTGAATTGAAGATTTCCTATGGAAACCTCTATTCAGCCAGGCTGAATTGAAGATTTCCTATGGAAACCTCTATTCAGCCAGGCTGAATTGAAGATTTCCTATGGAAACCTCTATTCAGCCAGGCTGAATTGAAGATTTCCTATGGAAACCTCTATTCAGCCAGGCTGAATTGAAGATTTCCTATGGAAACCTCTATTCAGCCAGGCTGAATTGAAGATTTCCTATGGAAACCTCTATTCAGCCAGGCTGAATTGAAGATTTCCTATGGAAACCTCTATTCAGCCAGGCTGAATTGAAGATTTCCTATGGAAACCTCTATTCAGCCAGGCTGAATTGAACATTTCCTATGGAAACCTCTATTCAGCCAGGCTGAATTGAACATTTCCTATGGATTCCTCTATTCAGCCAGGCTGAATTGAAGATTTCCTATGGAAACCTCTATTCAGCCAGGCTGAATTGAAGATTTCCTATGGAAACCTCTATTCAGCCAGGCTGAATTGAAGATTTCCTATGGAAACCTCTATTCAGCCAGGCTGAATTGAAGATTTCCTATGGAAACCTCTATTCAGCCAGGCTGAATTGAAGATTTCCTATGGAAACCTCTATTCAGCCAGGCTGAATTGAAGATTTCCTATGGAAACCTCTATTCAGCCAGGCTGAATTGAAGATTTCCTATGGAAACCTCTATTCAGCCAGGCTGAATTGAAGATTTCCTATGGAAACCTCTATTCAGCCAGGCTGAATTGAAGATTTCCTATGGAAACCTCTATTCAGCCAGGCTGAATTGAAGATTTCCTATGGAAACCTCTATTCAGCCAGGCTGAATTGAAGATTTCCTATGGAAACCTCTTTTCAGCCAGGCTGAATTGAAGATTTCCTATGGAAACCTCTATTCAGCCAGGCTGAATTGAAGATTTCCTATGGAAACCTCTATTCAGCCAGGCTGAATTGAAGATTTCCTATGGAAACCTCTATTCAGCCAGGCTGAATTGAAGATTTCCTATGGAAATCTCTATTCAGCCAGGCTGAATAGAGATTTCCTATGGAAACCTCTATTCAGCCAGGCTGAATTGAAGATTTCCTATGGAAACCTCTATTCAGCCAGGCTGAATTGAAGATTTCCTATGGAAACCTCTATTCAGCCAGGCTGAATTGAAGATTTCCTATGGAAACCTCTATTCAGCCAGGCTGAATTGAAGATTTCCTATGGAAACCTCTATTCAGCCAGGCTGAATTGAAGATTTCCTATGGAAACCTCTATTCAGCCAGGCTGAATTGAAGATTTCCTATGGAAACCTCTATTCAGCCAGGCTGAATTGAAGATTTCCTATGGAAACCTCTATTCAGCCAGGCTGAATTGAAGATTTCCTATGGAAACCTCTATTCAGCCAGGCTGAATTGAAGATTTCCTATGGAAACCTCTATTCAGCCAGGCTGAATTGAAGATTTCCTATGGAAACCTCTATTCAGCCAGGCTGAATTGAAGATTTCCTATGGAAACCTCTATTCAGCCAGGCTGAATTGAAGATTTCCTATGGAAACCTCTATTCAGCCAGGCTGAATTGAAGATTTCCTATGGAAACCTCTATTCAGCCAGGCTGAATTGAAGATTTCCTATGGAAACCTCTATTCAGCCAGGCTGAATTGAAGATTTCCTATGGAAACCTCTATTCAGCCAGGCTGAATTGAAGATTTCCTATGGAAACCTCTATTCAGCCAGGCTGAATTGAAGATTTCCTATGGAAACCTCTATTCAGCCAGGCTGAATTGAAGATTTCCTATGGAAACCTCTATTCAGCCAGGCTGAATTGAAGATTCCTATGGAAACCTCTATTCAGCCAGGCTGAATTGAAGATTTCCTATGGAAACCTCTATTCAGCCAGGCTGAATTGAAGATTTCCTATGGAAACCTCTATTCAGCCAGGCTGAATTGAAGATTTCCTATGGAAACCTCTATTCAGCCAGGCTGAATTGAAGATTTCCTATGGAAACCTCTATTCAGCCAGGCTGAGTTGAAGATTTCCTATGGAAACCTCTATTCAGCCAGGCTGAATTGAAGATTTCCTATGGAAACCTCTATTCAGCCAGGCTGAATTGAAGATTTCCTATGGAAACCTCTATTCACCCAGGCTGAATTGAAGATTTCCTATGAAAACCTCTATTCAGCCAGGCTGAATTGAAGATTTCCTATGGAAACCTCTATTCAGCCAGGCTGAATTGAAGATTTCCTATGAAAACCTCTATTCAGCCAGGCTGAATTGAAGATTTCCTATGGAAACCTCTATTCAGCCAGGCTGAATTGAAGATTTCCTATGAAAACCTCTATTCAGCCACGCTGAATTGAAGATTTCCTATGGAAACCTCTATTCAGCCACGCTGAATTGAAGATTTCCTATGGAAACCTCTATTCAGCCACGCTGAATTGAAGATTTCCTATGGAAACCTCTATCCAGCCAGGCTGAATTAAAGATTTCCTATAGAAACCTCTATTTAGCCAGGCTGAATTGAAGATTTCCTATGGAAACCTCTGTTCAGCCAGGCTGAATTGAAGATTTCCTATGAAAACCTCTATTCAGCCAGGCTGAATTGAAGATTTCTTATGAAAACCTCTATTCAGCCAGGCTGAATTGAAGATTTCCTATGAAAACCTCTATTCAGTCAGGCTGAATTGAAGATTTCCTATGAAAACCTCTATTCAGCCAGGCTGAATTGAAGATTTCCTATGAAAACCTCTATTCAGCCATGCTGAATTGAAGATTTTCTGTGGAAACCTCTATTCAGCCAGGCTGAATTGAAGATTTCCTCTCGGCCTGGCTAAATGGACGATTTTTTATGGAAACCTCTATTCAGCCTGGCTAAATGGACGATTTCTTATGGAAACCTCTATTCAGTCAGGCGAATTGAAGATTTACTACGGAAACCTCTATTCAGCCAGGCTGAATTGAAGATTTCCTACGGAAACCTCTATTCAGCCAGGCTGAATTGAAGATTTCCTACGGAAACCTCTATTCAGCCAGTCTGAATTGAAGATTTCCTATTGGAAATCTCTATTCAACAAAGCTGAATTCAATATTTCCCATGGAAACCTCTATTCAGGCATGCTAATTGAAGATTTCCCATGGTAACCTCTATTCTGCCAGGCTGAATTGAAGTTTTCTAGTGGAACCATGGTGTATACTATTTCTTAATGTCACTTGTAGCTCCCTTTAGTTAGCTTTGTATTACTTTTTGCTCTGTTTTGTGAAGCTAACAAAACAATCAACTTTGACATTGATGGTATAGATGAGAAATGTAAAGGAGTCCAAAAAAAACTGCTATAGAGAACAGTTTAATTCATGTTGTAATTAATCCCCAAAGTTGGAAGGCAACAGCAGTTTCAGGACAAATGGAATGTTTTTCGATGGGTTTGATGTGTCATGGGAATAATGAACATTTGATTGCTTGGATTACTTGCGGACGGCTGTGACCATCAATGGATTGCAAGACTTTCTGCGCTTTAGTTTATGAAGTTGAAGTTGTAGTTTCAGAATTTTTGCTTGTTATGTGGTTTTGATTTTTTTGTACTGAATTTTTGGGAATTGATGCACGTTCCTTACAAGGTGGTGCATGAACTGAAACACAACTGATTTATTCAAATCTTATTAATATTTATCCAAATTAGTTGTTATCTCCCTTTAACGATTTCTCTCACTCTTTCTCTGTCCCTCTTCCAGGGTTGTAAAAATGTAACCAACACCAAAATCTTCTGCCTGGCCCATGAATACCAGTGCAAAGACCGCATCACCTGCCTGCACTCCAGCTTGTTGTGTGACGGAGAACGTGACTGCCCGGATGGTGATGAAGTCCAGAGTAATTGCAAAAATTAAACATGTCGTCCAGATCAATTCCAGTGCAGTGATCGTTCATGCATTGCCGGCCACCTATCGTGGAATGACCAATATGATTGTGCAGACAAGGGTGATAAACTTAATTGCGGTAAGTCTGAGGTTTTATTGAGAGTTTAAAGGAAATTACAGCAAATTCCAAATTGCTTTGGTTGGCTTTCTCTCCCTTTCAGGCAGACTGTGAGCGATTCAACAACTCATTTCGATTGTGGTGGTGGCCAATCTATTCCCTAGTCAATGGTGTGTGATAAACGCAACGATTGTCCAGTTGCCGAAAATGAACTGGCCAATAAGTGTGGCATTAATGAATGGGCCCGTTGAAAATGGTGGCTGTTTGCATAAGCGCGTGGATCAACCAATTGGCTATAGAGTTGAATATGAAACGGGGTAAGCACGAAACATGTGAATGTGTGTTACATCCCATTGAAACGCTATTCAGCCTGGCTGAATAGAAGTTTTCCATTAGAAAACGCTATTCAGCCTGGCTGAATAGAAGTTTTCCATTAGAAAACGCTATTCAGCCTGGCTGAATAGAAGTTTTCCATTAGAAAACGCTATTCAGCCTGGCTGAATAGAAGTTTTCCATTAGAAAACGCTATTCAGCCTGGCTGAATAGAAGTTTTCCATTAGAAAACGCTATTCAGCCTGGCTGAATAGAAGTTTTCCATTAGAAAACGCTATTCAGCCTGGCTGAATAGAAGTTTTCCATTAGAAAACGCTATTCAGCCTGGCTGAATAGAAGTTTTCCATTAGAAAACGCTATTCAGCCTGGCTGAATAGAAGTTTTCCATTAGAAAACGCTATTCAGCCTGGCTGAATAGAAGTTTTCCATTAGAAAACGCTATTCAGCCTGGCTGAATAGAAGTTTTCCATTAGAAAACGCTATTCAGCCTGGCTGAATAGAAGTTTTCCATTAGAAAACGCTATTCAGCCTGGCTGAATAGAAGTTTTCCATTAGAAAACGCTATTCAGCCTGGCTGAATAGAAGTTTTCCATTAGAAAACGCTATTCAGCCTGGCTGAATAGAAGTTTTCCATTAGAAAACGCTATTCAGCCTGGCTGAATAGAAGTTTTCCATTAGAAAACGCTATTCAGCCTGGCTGAATAGGAGTTTTCCATTAGAAAACGCTATTCAGCCTGGCTGAATAGAAGTTTTCCATTACAAAACGCTATTCAGCCTGGCTGAATAGAAGTTTTCCATTACAAAACGCTGTTCAGCCTAGCTGAATAGGAGTTTTCCATTAGAAAACGCTATTCAGCCTGGCTGAATAGAAGTTTTCCATTAGAAAACGTTATTCAGCCTGGCTGAATAGAAGTTTTCCATTAGAAAACGCTATTCAGCCTGGCTGGATAGAAGTTTTCCATTAGAAAACGCTATTCAGCCTAGCTGAATAGAAGTTTTCCATTAGAAAACGCTTATCAGCCTGGCGGAACGATTTCCTATGGAAACATCTATTCAGCCACGCTGAATGGACGATTTCCTATGGAAACCTATATTCAGCCAAGATGAATAAACGATTTCCTATGGAAACCTCTATTCACCCACGCTGAATGGACGATTTCCTATGGAATCCTCGATTCAGCCAAGCTGAATGGACGATTTCCTATAGATACCGCAATTCAGCCAGGCTGAATGGACGATTTCACATGGAAACCTCTATTCAGCCAGGCTGGATGGACGATTTCCTATGGAAACCTCTATTCAGCTAGGCTGGATGGACGATTTCATATGGAAACCTCCATTCAGCCAGGGTGAATTTAAGTTTTCCTATGGAAACCTCCATTTAGCCAGGCTGTATTGAAGTTTTCCTACGGAAACCTCTATTCAGCTAGAAGTTATCTATTTGAAAACGCTATTCTGCATTTTCTTATAATAAATTTGAAAAAATCTTTAAAATAATATTAAATTATAATCTGTTCATTTTCCTCTTTTCCAGCTACAAATTAATCAACAACAAAACCTGTGTATAT
Source organism: Musca autumnalis (assembly GCF_047663935.1). NCBI lineage: Eukaryota > Metazoa > Arthropoda > Insecta > Diptera > Muscidae > Musca > Musca autumnalis. Next base: position 55,080 of record NW_027411790.1, read on the forward strand.
GTGTTTGCCGAAAATCCTGGCTATAAATGTGAGTGTGCTGAGGGTTATATGCGTGACCCACACAATCATACGCGCTGTAAGGCTACTGAAGCACATGCCTCATTGCTGTTGGCCCGTCGTCATGATATACGGAAAATCGCCTTGGACCACATGCAAATTACATCGATTGTGAATAATACAAAATCTGCGACAGCTTTATATTTCGTTTTCCGCAAGGGAATGATCTTCTGAAGTGATGTGACCACACAAAGCATTTACAAATGAGTATTTGGCGGATTTGAAGCAGCGGGATTTGAAGGTGAAGATGGGGTTGAATTTTCAAAATTCTAAATGAGTAGCGACCGTACTGGCTTGACACAAACCTGAATGAGTTTTCCATATTGTTATCAAGAATTTCCATGGCCATTCCTGAAAGGGAGGCAATGAATTTTCACGGTAAACAGCATAATGTCAAAAGCCACACCAACCCTTCCTTGTATCGGTAGTGGGTTTAAGGCTCATTGTATAACTAATATCAGTTATCAGGTATAGTGAAAGAATTCTTTTGATTATGGCTCAAAACATCTAGCCTGTGTGTTCTCTTGCCAATAGAACTCAGTAGGTGGTCCATGTTGTCTGATTTCTATTGAAATTTTCTGTACGTTAGGAAGAGGGTTTTTATTAACACATTTTTATTTGTTTGAAGTAAATCGTTTAAATTTTAGCATTGAATACGGTTTTCCGTAGGAAAACTACAATTCAGCCTGGCTGAATAGAGATTTCCGTAGGAAAACTCCAATTCAGCCTGGCTGAATAGAGGTTTCCGTAGGAAAACTCCAATTCAGCTTGGCTCAATAGACGTTTCCATACAAAAACTTCAATTCAGCCTGGCTGAATAGAGATTTCCATAGGAAAACTTAATTTCAACCTGGCTGAATAGAGGTATCCGTAGGAAAACTTCAATTCAGCCTTGCTGAATAGGGTTTTCCCTAGGAAAACTTCAAATCAACCTGGCTGAATAGGGCTTTCCGTCGGATAACTTAAATTCTGCCTGGCAGAATAGGGGTTTCCGTAGGAAAACTTCAATTCAGCCTGGCTGAATAGAGGTTTCCGTAGGAAAACTTCAATTCAGCCTGGCTGAGTAGAGGTTTCCGTAGGAAAACTTCATTTCAGCCTGGTTGAATAGAGGTTTCCGTAGAAAAACTTCAATTCAGCCTGACTGTATAGAGGTTTCCGTAGGAAAACTCCAATTCAGCCTGGCTGAATAGAGGTTTCCGTAGGAAAACTCCAATTCAGCCTGGCTGAATAGAGGTTTCCGTAGGAAAACTCCAATTCAGCCTGGCTGAATAGAGGTTTTCGTAGAAAAACTTCAATTCAGCCTGGCTGAATAGAGGTTTCCATAGGAAAACTTCAATTCAGCCTGGCTGAATAGAGGTTTCCGTAGGAAAACTTCAATTCAGCGCGGCTGAATAGGGGTTTCCGTAGGAATCTTCAATTCAGCTTGGCTGAATATAGGTTTCCGTGGAAAATCTTCAATTCAAACTTCAATTCAGCCTGGCTGAATAGAGGTTTCCATAGGAAAACTTCAATTTAGCCTGGCTGAATAGAGGTTTCCATAGGAAAACTTCAATTCAGCCTGGCTGAATAGAGGTTTCCATAGGAAAACTTCAATTCAGCCTGGCTGAATAGAGGTTTCCATAGGAAAACTTCAATTCAGCCTGGCTGAATAGAGGTTTCCATAGGAAAACTTCAATTCAGCCTGGCTGAATAGAGGTTTCCATAGGAAAACTTCAATTCAGCCTGGCTGAATAGAGGTTTCCATAGGAAAACTTCAATTCAGCCTGGCTGAATAGAGGTTTCCATAGGAAAACTTCAATTCAGCCTGGCTGAATAGAGGTTTCCATAGGAAAACTTCAATTCAGCCTGGCTGAATAGAGGTTTCCATAGGAAAACTTCAATTCAGCCTGGCTGAATAGAGGTTTCCATAGGAAAACTTCAATTCAGCCTGGCTGAATAGAGGTTTCCATAGGAAAACTTCAATTCAGCCTGGCTGAATAGAGGTTTCCATAGGAAAACTTCAATTCAGCCTGGCTGAATAGAGGTTTCCATAGGAAAACTTCAATTCAGCCTGGCTGAATAGAGGTTTCCATAGGAAAACTTCAATTCAGCCTGGCTGAATAGAGGTTTCCATAGGAAAACTTCAATTCAGCCTGGCTGAATAGAGGTTTCCATAGGAAAACTTCAATTCAGCCTGGCTGAATAGAGGTTTCCATAGGAAAACTTCAATTCAGCCTGGCTGAATAGAGGTTTCCATAGGAAAACTTCAATTCAGCCTGGCTGAATAGAGGTTTCCATAGGAAAACTTCAATTCAGCCTGGCTGAATAGAGGTTTCCATAGGAAAACTTCAATTCAGCCTGGCTGAATAGAGGTTTCCATAGGAAAACTTCAATTCAGCCTGGCTGAATAGAGGTTTCCATAGGAGAACTTCAATTCAGCCTGGCTGAATAGAGGTTTCCATAGGAAAACTTCAATTCAGCCTGGCTGAATAGAGGTTTCCATAGGAGAACTTCAATTCAGCCTGGCTGAATAGAGGTTTCCATAGGAAAACTTCAATTCAGCCTGGCTGAATAGAGGTTTCCATAGGAAAACTTCAATTCAGCCTGGCTGAATAGAGGTTTCCATAGGAAAACTTCAATTCAGCCTGGCTGAATAGAGGTTTCCATAGGAAAACTTCAATTCAGCCTGGCTGAATAGAGGTTTCCATAGGAAAACTTCAATTCAGCCTGGCTGAATAGAGGTTTCCATAGGAAAACTTCAATTCAGCCTGGCTGAATAGAGGTTTCCATAGGAAAACTTCAATTCAGCCTGGCTGAATAGAGGTTTCCATAGGAAAACTTCAATTCAGCCTGGCTGAATAGAGGTTTCCATAGGAAAACTTCAATTCAGCCTGGCTGAATAGAGGTTTCCTCAGGAAAACTTCAATTCAGCGTGGCTGAATAGAGGTTTCCGTAGGAATCTTCAATTCAGCTTGGCTGAATATATGTTTCCGTGGAAAATCTTCAATTCAGCCTGGCTGAATAGAGGTTTCCATAGGAAAATTTCAATTTAGCCTGGCTGAATAGAGGTTTCCATAGGATAACTTCAATTCAGCCTGGCTGAATAGAGGTTTCCATAGGAAAACTTCAATTCAGCCTGGCTGAATAGAGGTTTCCATAGGAAATCTTTAATTCAGCCTGGCTGAATAGAGGTTTCCATGGGAAATCTTCAATTCAGCCAGGCTGAATAGAGGTTTCCGTAGGAAAACTTGAATTCAGCCTGGCTGAATAGAGGTTTCCGTGGGAAATCTTCAATTCAGCCGGGCCGAATAGAGGTTTCCGTGGGAAATCTTCAATTCAGCCGGGCCGAATAGAGGTTTCCGTGGGAAATCTTCAATTCAGCCGGGCCGAATAGAGGTTTCCGTAGTAAAACTTGAATTCAGCCTGGCTGAATAGAGGTTTCCGTGGGAAATCTTCAATTCAGCCGGGCCGAATAGAGGTTTCCATGGGAAAACTTTTATTCGGCTTGGCTGAATAGAGGTTTCAATGGAAAAATATTTATTCAGCTTGGCTGAATAGAGTTTTCTGTGGGTAAATTGTTATTCTGCCTGGTTGAATAGAGTTTTCTAATGGAAAATTGTTATTCACTTTCATTTTAAAACATCAATCATTAAACGTCTAGTCGTTCAACTAACCTCCAAAACGTTTTCCCTTTTACGGCTTATTCTGGTCCCCAGACAATTGTTTAATTTGTTATTCATTGTCCGTTTTGTTGTTTTGTGGCCACAATTCATTTAATTCACTTTTTGTTTAATCTTTCAGGCCATCCATTGACGAGGGTGCCCTGTTACCTCAGATGGTTTGGCTTTCGATTGGATTTACAATCACATCTACTTTACCGATGAAGATGAATTGGATATACCACGGTTAATAGCATTGGATCCCATAGAAGGGTAAGTAATGCAAACAAACAAACAATCAATAAAGGAGTAGATGGAAGAAGAAAAATAAAAACCCACATAGCAGACTTCTCTTGAAAGGAGAACAATAAGTATGACAACAAAAAACCAGGCGTTAGTAACATCAAGCCAACACATCTACTTGATTGACACTTGACATTATGATGAAGAAGAATAAGTGGTTGACATACGACCTTAAACACTCACATCCTCCCCAAGCTCCCTCTTCGGGAAATGGAAGCCATGACATGGTCCTTCCAGCCAGCACAAGCAACTGCTTGTAATAAAATCCCCAATAAATGGTTGTGCTTTAGTTGGCCATCCCATAGTTGTAACACATGCTGAGGAGTTGTTGTGGATTGCCTCTATCTTCTTCGTGTTGTTTTCTGAACGTTTTCTTGTTCATGCTGGCAGTAAATACTTTAAAGCTGTCGGTTTTTTGCTCCATGTCTTATGTTCGAGATATTTAATTTTCTTATTTTCTTCTCCCTCTTTCCGATGTTAAATAGCCAAATGGCATTACTATGGATTTGATGCGAAGACGCATTTACTGGGTCGATGGTAAATTGAACATCATCTCTAAGGCCAATTATTATGGTTGGCAACGGCATAAGATTTTATATGCAGCGGAATATTTACGTCATTCATTCTCCATAACCACATTTGAGGATAGCATCTATTAGGATAAGCAGGACATATTAGGATAAGCAGTCCGTTTTCAAAGGTAAATTTGTTCTACCCATTACAGCACTGCTTATGGTGAGTACCGCATCATGCATTATGGGAGATAAAAAGTAGGGAGAACCCGAAAGCCCATTTAAGGGAAAACGGAAAAAAAGCTTTTCAAAGAATATTCCAAACGTGGTTTTTTTAAGAATTTTCCAAACGTAGATTTTTTAAAGAATTTTCCAAAACTGGAATTTTTAAAGAAATTTCCAAACTTGGATTTTTTTATAGAATTTTCCACACATGGATTTTTTAAAGAATTTTCCAAACATGAATTTTTCCAAACGTGGATTGTTTAAAGAATTTTCAAAACGTGGATTTTTTAAAGAATTTTTTAAACGTGAATTTTTTAAAGAATTTTTCAAACTTGGTTTTTTTAAATAATTTTCAAAAGGTGGATTTTTTAAAGAATTTTCCAAACGTGGATATTTTAAAGAATTTTCCAAAACTGGAATTTTCAAAACGTGGATTTTTTAAAGAATTTTTCAAACGTGAATTTTTTAAAGAATTTTCCAAACGCGGATTTTTTAAATAATTTTCAAAAGGTGGATTTTTTGAAGAATTTTCCAAACGTGGATATTTTAAAGAATTTTCCAAAACTGGAATTTTTAAAGAAATTTTCAAACTTGGATTTTTTTAAAGAATTTTCCACACATGGATTTTTTAAAGAATTTTCCCAAACTGGAATTTTTCCAAACGTGGATTGTTTAAAGAATTTTCAAAACGTGGATTTTTTAAAGAATTTTCCAAACGTGGATTTTTTAAAGAATTTTCCAAAAGTAGATTTTTAAAGAATTTTCCAAAAGTGAATTTTTAAAGAATTTTCCAAAGGTAGTTTTTTTAAAGAATTTTCCAAACGTGGATTTTTTAAAAAATTTTCCAAACGTGGATTTTTTAAACAATTTTTCAAACGTGGATTTTTTAAACAATTTTCCAAACGTGGATTTTTTAAACAATTTTCCAAACGTGGATTTTTTAAACAATTTTCCAAACGTGGATTTTTTGAAAGAATTTTCCAAACGTGTATTTTTTAAAGAATTTTCCAAACGTAGATTTTTTAAAGAATTTTCCAAACGTGTATTTTTTAAACAATTTTCCAAACGTGGATTTTTAAAAAAAATTTCCAAACGTGGATTTTTTAACGAATTTTCCAAACGTGTATTTTTTAAAGAATTTTCCAAACGTGTATTTTTTAAAGAATTTTCCAAACGTGGATTTTTAAAAAAAAATTTCCAAACGTGGATTTTTTAAAGAATTTTCCAAACACGGATTTTTTAAAGAATTTTCCAAACACGGATTTTTTAAAGAATTTTCCAAACGTGGATTTTTTAAAGAATTTTCCAAACGCGGATTTTTTAAAGAATTTTCCAAACGTGGATTTTTACAGAATTTTCCAAACGTTGATTTTTTAAAGAATTTTCAAAACGTGGATTTTTTTAAAGAATTTTCAAAACGTGGATTTTTTTAAAGAATTTTCAAAACGTGGATTTTGTTAAAGAATTTCAAAACGTGGATTTTTTTTAAAAAAATTTCAAAACGTGGATTTTTAAAGAATTTTCAAAACGTGGATTTTTTAAAGAATTTTCAAAACGTGGATTTTGAAAGCGTATTCAGGCGTAGTTTTTTAAAGAACTAAAAAGAAACTAAAGCAAAAATGACTAAAAAAATAATTTGGAACGTGGATTTTTACAGAATTTTCCAAACGTTGATTTTTTAAAGAATTTTCCAAACGTGTATTTTTTAAAGAATTTTCCAAACGTAGATTTTTTAAAGAATTTTCCAAACGTGTATTTTTTAGAGAATTTTCAAAACGTGGATTTTTTTAAAGAATTTTCAAAACGTGGATTTTTTAAAAAAAAATTCAAAACGTGGATTTTTTTAAAGAATTTTCAAAACGTGGATTTTTTAAAAAAATTCAAAACGTGGATTTTTTTAAAGAATTTTCATAACGTGGATTTTGAAAGCGTATTTAAGCGTAGTTTTTTAAAGAACTAAAAAGAAACTAAAGCAAAAAATGACTAAAAAATTAATTTAATTTTTGCTTTTATTAATCGTTTTTATGAATTTTTAAAGAAATTTCCAAACTTGGATTTTTTTATAGAATTTTCCACACATAGATTTTTTAAAGAATTTTCCAAACATGAATTTTTCCAAACGTGGATTTTTTGAATGAATTTTCCAAACGTGTATTTTTTAAAGAATTTTCCAAACGTAGATTTTTTAAAGAATTTTCCAAACGTGTATTTTTTAAAGAATTTTCAAAACGTGGATTTTTTTTAAAGAATTTTCAAACCGTGGATTTTTTAAAAAAAGTTCAAAACGTGGATTTTTTTAAAGAATTTTCAAAACGTGGATTTTTTAAAAAAATTCAAAACGTGGATTTTTTTAAAGAATTTTCATAACGTGGATTTTGAAAGCGTATTTAAGCGTAGTTTTTTAAAGAACTAAAAAGAAACTAAAGCAAAAAATTAATTTAATTTTTGCTTTTATTAATCGTTTTTATGAAAAAACCCCTTCAATTTAACAAAACTAAATGTAAAACCTGACGTAAGATTAAATATTTAATAAATAAATTATCCGTGAAGATGTTGGCAAATACCAACGAAACGTCGGATAAAAAATGGAATAAATAATCTTTATTTTCATTGACACATTAAGAACCTCAAAGCCCGATAAGACAAAGTCTTAACAAAATAAATAAATTTTTTTAATAATTTAAACAAAATACAATTTTATTTTTTAAAGAATTAAAAAAAGTAATTTACGAAAAAATAAATGTCAATATTTTTTAAAGAATTTAAAAAAAAAACTTTAATGTGCCGTTTGAAAGAATTGAAAAATTAAAAATTTAATATATTTAAAGATTAAAAAAATAATAATTTAAATTTTATAAAAAAAATTAAAAAAGATATAAATTTAAACGTGGATTTTTAAAGACTTTGGCAAAAAATTAGACGTGGGTTTTTTAAAGAAGGTTGATTTTTGAAAGAATTAAAAGAAAATAAGAAATTAAAAAAAAAAAATTATGAACTTAAGAAAATTAAAAGTGTTTTTTAAAGAATTTTTAAACAAATTAACTTGGATATTTTAGCGAATTTTTTTTCACTTGCAAAATTTTAAAATTAAATTTAATATTAAAATGAAATTCGCCCTAATAGGCAACATTTTCAAATAAATAAACATCAGCTTGAGCCAGGCTAGGGTTTGAACCCACATCCTTAAATAACATATGAAAAAAGTGTTATTACCACCTGGTACAGTCCGAAGGCTGCGCTAAAAGCATTTGTCGTGGAAGCCATACAGATTGAACCGAGGAAAAAGCACTTCACTGTTAAAAAGAACTTGCATTTGAGAAATGTTAAGTTCAATAACAGAGAAGCCACTCCACAGCCGATATGTCTGATGAGCTGCGACCAACAGCGAAACCGGTCATATAATGGCGGTTGTGTGTTTCCGATTCTCCGGCACTTGCAAAAAAATCTTCGGCCATTAAGCTTGACTCCAACGAGAAATAATTTTAAATTTTAATTTCTTTTTAAAAATTGTAAACAAAAAAATTAACTTTTTTGATAAATTAAAAAAAAAAATTAAAAAAAAACTTATAAACAAAAAAATAATTTTTTAAAGAATTTAATTTTTTCTTTAATTCTTTGAAATATTTAAATTTTTAAATTCTTTAAAATAGTTATTTTTCAATTATTTAAACAATTACTTTGTTAAATTCCTTGAAAATCCACTTTTAAATCCCTTAAACAAACTTAAATTTTCAAATGCTTTAAAAAATTTAAATTTGCAAATTTTTTAAAAAACAAATTTATAAATATTTCTTTAAACAATTAAAATTTTAATGTTTTTAAATATTCTTTAACAATTAAAATTTTTAATTTAATTCTGTAAAATATCCACGTTTGATTTTTTAAAAATACTTTAAACAGTTGAAATTTTTATTTTTTAAATTTTTTAAAAACTTTTAAAAATCTTAGGCTTAGGCTTATTACTTTTTTTTAATCTTTTAAAATATCCGCGTTTTATAATTTTAAAAATCTTTTAAAATTACCGCGTTTTATATTTTTAAAAAGCTTTTAAAAATCCGCGTTTTATATTTTTAAAAATCTTTTGTATTTATTCTTTATAAAATCCACGTTCCATATTTTATAAATTCTTTAAAAAGGATAAATTTTAAGTTCTTCAAAAAATTTGAATTTTTAAAATTTTTTAAACATTATTTCAACAAGTCATAATTCATTCATTTTTTCTTTAAACAATTCATTTTTTATTTTATTTAAATAATTGAATTATTGAAACAAGTTTTTAAAAAAATTAAAAATTAAAAAAACAATTTCATTTTTTACAGAATTAAAAGAAATACAAATTTAAAAATTCAACTAACTAAAATGTAATTTTTTAAAGACAAAAAAATACAAATTTAAATTGTTTAAAGAATTTTTAAAAATATTTAAATTTTTTAATCGATTTAATAAAAAAAATTAAAAATGCTTTAAGCATTTAAAAAAATTAAAATTGAAATTTTTAAAGCATTTAAAAAAATTAATGGTGGATTGTGTAAAGAATTTAAAAAAAAAAATTAAACGTGGGTTTTATAAAGAATTTTTTAAAGAATTTTAAAAATGTTTAAACGTGTTTTTTATAGAATTTTAAAAATGTTTAAACGTGTCTTTTAAAGAATTTTAAAAATGTTTAAACGTGTTTTTTACTAATTTACTGCCTGTTTCTCTTTGTCGAAAGAAAGAATGAATACTATCAAACTCGTATGTTTTTTCAAATTTGTTTTTTGTTTTGAATCAAAAGCAAAGGTAAAAATATTTCGAAAGCTAAAGTTTGGACGTGTTTCATTCGCACACTTTTTCGTTTCGACATACAGAAAGAGGCACTTAAAAAATTAGACGTGAATTTTAAAAGACTTTAAACGTGTTTTGTAAAGAATTAAAAAACTAAACGTGAATTTTTTCACAAAAGTGTAAACATATATTTTTAAAGAACTTTTCAAAAAAATGAAACGTAAGAATTAAAACAAAATTTAAACGATGTTTTTTTAAGAATTTTAAAAATTTTTAAACCTGTTTTTTAAGAATTTAAAAAATTAGACGTGCATTTTAAAAGAATTTAAACGTGTTTTTTTTAAAGAATTAAAAGAATTAAACGTGAATTTTTTCACAAAAATGTAAACATATTTTTTTAAAGAACTTTACAAAAAATTAAACGTAAATTTTTAAAGGCAATTTAAATGTGGATTTAAAATGTGTTTAGGTACCATGGTGCACTTCGAGCTGAAGAAATTATCAATGGCAAGAGGTTAAACTGTATGCATAATATTGATAATTTTTCCAGAGTATATCTGAATATTCCTTGTCCAGGTCCTTCAAACATTACATTCTCTATCTTCGATGTTTCCAAATACGAGCAGCAACATTCCCACAACATGACCAAGTTATCGGAACCATTGTATCATTACCAGATCGATTACTTACAAGCGCATCACATTTTTCTTTGGAGTTTTAAAACCACCATTAGCGAAACCACTTTTCATTAGTATTTTAAGCATGCGAAACTTCTCTATAAACTCTGCCGATAAGACGAAGTTACATATGTAAGTGACCTACAAAATTGCACATAATTTTGTAATTTGAGAAAAATCATCACTTCATCACAATGTTAGGGGGATATCATTCATTTAATTCAGACCCAGCAAAATGTTCGATGCCAAAGATGCCATTCAATCATGGGTGAAAGTTATCTGGCATGTCATCTTTTTAGCATCATCATCGATGAATTTTGTATGTGCGTGGACCCCAAAAGATGTTATTCATTTTTGGATCCAAAGCATGTCATTTACACCAATGTTTTGACATGTCATTTTCATCAATGCTGTGGCATGTCATTTCCCCCAATGCTTTGGCATGTCATTTTCACCAACCCTTTGCAATGACATTATGATTACGACGAGAGTTTTAACAAGGTTCGTTGTGAATTCGAGTCTCCGACAACATCAAGTCTACTGTAGATAATTAATTTTATATATTTAGAAACATGTGTATAAATAAAAACACAAAATTCATTTCTATTGGATCGATGGAATGGATTCAAATGCTGCTGAAAAGATCGGATCTTTCACGACTTCCTTTGCATAGGTTCAAATGCTGATGAAAAGATCGGATCTTTCATGACTTCCTTTGCATTGGTTCAAATCCTTATGAAAAGATCTGATCTTTCACGGCTTCGTTTGAACCAATGCCAAAGATGCCATGAAATCACGTCATCACATGGAACCCCTTCTCTCAAATTTTGCCGGGGATATATAGCTCAGAATTAGTTTCTCAAAAAATCTATATTGATTAGCATATTTTGGGGAGAATATTTTAATTGTATAAGCCATGTTCAGGTGTAAACCCAAATTTAGGCTAACTCTCAAATCTTCTCTGATCGTGTGGAAATTTTAACTGCGGCCCACTGTTTACCTTTTAGCATTAGGGATCTATTTATAGGACACTTCGATTTTTATTGGTTTACGATGAAACCAATATCTCGCGATGTTGATGTGAAATGTTTTTATGTCTAGCACCATCTACATTTCAGTTTTACGAATATATTGAATAGGTTGTCTGAAACCCATTTATTGATAAGACCTTTATTAATGATCATAGTTTTTTTGGGCGGAATATTCATATTCTTACACTTTCCTATAAAAATCTGTCGTTATATCACCTACGATGTTAGTGGAGCATGACTCTTTAATGCTAGCGCCATCTACACTTCAGTTTTACGAAAAGTGGTGCATGAGTTATACGGGAAACTAATATTGATGTTCATACTTTTGGGGGAATATTTAAATTCTAATAAATGCCGAATGGCGCAACCGACACCTCAACCAAAGTTATGATTGTCCTTATAGGTAAAATTGTTGCGCGGCTTAAGAGACTTGGAGGTAGCTTTTCAGGGTTCTAATTCTAGCACCATCTATGTTTCTATTTTACGAATATATTTAATAAGTTGTCGGAGAACCCTTTATTGATGGGAATATATTTTTGGCGGAATAGTTAAATTGTAAATTTTTTAATTTAAAAAAAAAACTCCTATTATCCCATCTACGAAGTTTATGAAGAAAGACTTATTAATTCTAGTGCCATCTACACTTTAAGATTAATATGAGAGTTGCATCGACATTCCGAGAAACCCTCACTGATAAGCATACGTATGGGCGGAATATTTAAAGTGTAATAAATGCCAAATTACCAAACCACTACCGCAACCTGATAGAATCTTATCAATGGCATTTTAACGTTAAATAAGTTTAAAGAATAATATTTAATCTCTCCCATAGTAGTTATACATAACTACCGCATTGTTATGTATTACATACTTGTTTCGTTTTTGTTGTTTTTTTTTTGCAACAATTGTTGTTGTTTTTCTTTTTGTACCACACCTTATGGCGTTGAAGTACCGTGAGGGTGTTAATAAATTTTAAACATGAAGTGAAGCATATTCATGTGTGCATACTCCTATATGTAGTGATGACACACCATGACGCCTTGTAACTTCTGCCTTTAGCAACTGGACAGCAGTTATGTTGGGCAGCAAATTAAAAGCCACTATATTTTGAGTGTGAAAACTGTGGCCATTGTTGGTATCATTTTTTGCCTTTTAATTTCCATTCATGTTTTTGTTGCTGCTGGGTCTCCTCAACAACATTACCGCTACAATAATAATTCATGATTTTCATTTTTTTCCAAGATATTCTTTGGGGGATACATGCAGCTATATATGTATTTGTGTGTTGAGTGTGAGTGCATGAGTTTAACATTGCACGTGCATTCCGTTACTCTGATATTGAAAAGTCACAAACTTGCTTGTGGTAGGGAATATTTTATTACAGCTCGAGCATGTGTGAGTGCGTATATATATCTTGTAAATTATGAAAGATATTCTGACACCAGATTGGATAAAACACAGTTTTCTCTTATATTCATGGAAACTCTCTCTTGCATACATACATGAATTTATTCTTGCATATGAACACACAATAATTCCCACACACACAAAAGCGGGCGGTGTGCAGGCAAAGTACCATCCAGGATTTCCATACGCACATAAATTATGCAATAAGCAGCCACGCAACAACAGAAGCGTATGCAATTGCTTTGCTGGCGTGCGAACGTTGTACATAAATACTCAGTAGAATAAAAGGAAAACAACTAAGGCATCATAACAGCCATCCAACACAAGTAGAAACCGGGGACCGGGAAACTATAGCAGCTGTAAATCCGTTTCAAGCAGTTCCACTGACACACTCCCCATTTCTGCTATACTGCCATTTTAACTACCAACACAGCACATCGCAGAACATCACAGCCAACTTCTTCACCATTTCAAGGAAATACAACAAATTTGTCGGAATGTGGTGATGCGTTTATTCTTCTTTTTTTGCCGGGAAGTAGGTTTGAGCGTGGATGGGCATGAAATATTATAATTTGATTTAAACCCATCCACAAGAAGAAAACAAAAAGTGGCAAATGATGGAGTTTGTGCTGATATAAGACGAACAATGTGAATTACATACATACATATGTCAAGCTAATGTGATTTATTTAAAGACTTTATGTTTCTGTGGTTTTTCCCACAAAGGAGAATATTTTGTATTTTTGCATGTCTTGGAGGAGCGAAGAGATAACATTTGATCTTCAAAGTAAATAAATATCATTAAGATGTTTCATTGAGAAGGATGGAGGACGTTTAATTGAGGAGGCTAGTTGGACAACAGATATCCTCCTTTCACATTTTGACATTAAATTTATGTCTAAATCAGGCCAGTGTTCTTTCTGTTGCTGCACGAAGCCGAAAAAAAGGTTAGATTACAACTACAAAATACCTGTTCTAGCGCCATCTACCCTTCAAATTCAGAATGGTGTTGTTGTTATAAAACACAAAAATGTTCGTTCGTATAGTTTATTTATTTATATGGTTCCTCTGTATTCAGGTTCAAAAATTCTGCAACCTGGACTGGCGGCGTCCATAGAGTCAGAGTCCTCAGTCCAGCTTCACCTATGTAGGCGTGGGTTTTTTAAACAAATTTTTCAGCCCAGCCTCAGCTAAGTAAGTGTGGGTTTTTTAAAAAAATTTTCAGCCCAGCCTCTGCTATGTAGGCGTGGGTTTTTTAAACAAATTTTTCAGCCCAGCCTCAGCTATGTAGGCGTGAGTTTTTAAACAAATTTTTCAGCCCAGCCTCAGCTATGTAGGCGTGGGTTTTTTAAACAAATTTTCGGCCCAGCCTCAGCTATGTAGGCGTGGGTTTTTTAAACAAATTTTTCAGCCCAGCCTCAGCTATGTAGGCGTGAGTTTTTAAACAAAATTTTCAGCCCAGCCTCAGCTATGTAGGCGTGGGATTTTTAAACAAATTTTTCAGCCCAGCCTCAGCTATGTAGGCGTGAGTTTTTTAAACAAATTTTCCAGCCCAGCCTCAGCTATGTAGGCGTGGGTTTTTTAAACAAATTTTTCAGCCCAGCCTCAGCTATGTAGGCGTGGGTTTTTTAAACAAATTTTTCAGCCCAGCCTCAGCTATGTAGGCGTGGGTTTTTTAAACAAATTTTTCAGCCCAGCCTCAGCTCTGTAGGCGTGAGTTTTTTAAACAAATTTTTCAGCCCAGTCTCAGCTATGTAGGCGTGGGTTTTTTAAACAATTTTTTCAGCCCAGCCTCAGCTATGTAGGCGTGAGTTTTTTAAACAAATATTTCAGACCAGCCTCAGCTATGTAGGCGTGGGTTTTTTAAACAAATTTTTCAGCCCAGCCTCAGCTATGTAGGCGTGAGTTTTTTAAACAATTTTTTCAGCCCAGCTTCACCTAGGCAGGGGTGGGTTTTTAAACAAATTTTTCAGCCCAGCTTCACCTATTTAAGCATATAATTTTTTAAACAAATTTTTCAGGCCAGCTTCACCTATCTAGGCATGGGTTTTTTATACAAATTTTTCAGCCCAGCCTCAGCTATATAGGCGTGGTTTTTTTTAACAAAACATTCAGCCAAGCCTCAGCTATTAGGCGTGGCGTTTTTAAGCAAATTCTGTAGCCAAGCATCAGCTACGTAAGCGTGGGTTTTTTAAACAAATTTTTCAGCCGATCCTCAGCTATGTAGGCGTAGGGTTTTAAACAAATTCGTCAGCCCAGCCGCAGCTATGCATGTGTGGACTTTTAAACAAATTCGTCAGCCCAGCCGCAGCTATGCATGTGTGGACTTTTAAACAAATTCGTCAGCCCAGCCGCAGCAATGCATGTGGGGACTTTTAAACAAATTTTCAGTCCAACCTCGTCTATGTAGGCGTAGATTTTTTAACAAATTGTTCAGTCAAATGTAGGCGTGGGGCTTTTTAACAAATTGTAGGCGTGGGGCCTTTTAACAAATTGTTCAGTCAAATGTAGGCGTGGGGCTTTTTAACAAATTGTAGGCGTGGGGCCTTTTAACAAATTGTTCAGTCAAATGTAGGCGTGGGGTTTTTAACAAAATTTTCATGACACAGCTTAAACTAGGTAGGCGTGGGTTTTTTAAAAAAAAATTCAGCCTAGCCTCAGCTATGTAGGCGGGGGTTTTTTAAATAATTTTTGAGTCCAGCTTCTCCTATGTAGGAGTGCATTTTTTAAACAAATTTGTCAGCCAAGCTTCTCCTATGTAGGCGTGGATTTTTAAACAAATTTGTCAGCCCAGCTTCACCTATGTAGGCGCGGTTTTTTTAACGATTTTTTTCAGCCCATCTTCAGCTATGTAAGCATGGGGTTTTTAACAACTTTTTCAGCCCAGCCGCAGCTATGTATGTGTGGATTTTAAACAA
Organism: Musca autumnalis; assembly: GCF_047663935.1. Lineage (NCBI taxonomy): Eukaryota > Metazoa > Arthropoda > Insecta > Diptera > Muscidae > Musca > Musca autumnalis. The sequence goes on from NW_027411790.1 coordinate 70,612, forward strand.
ATTTTCAGTCCAACCTCGTCTATGTAGGCGTGGGACTTTTTAACAAATTGTTCTGTCAAATGTAGGCGTGTGGTTTTTTAACAAATTGTTCAGTCAAATATAGGCGTGGGGCTTTTTAACAAATTGTTCAGTCAAATGTAGGCGTGGGGATTTTTAACAAAATTTTCATGACACAGCTTCAAAAAAAATTTGCTTAAAAACGCCACGCCTACGTAGCTGAGGCTGGCTTATAAAATTGTTTAAAAAATCCACACCTAAATAGCTGAGGCTGGGCTGAAAATTTGTTTGTAAAACCCACACCTACATAGGGGATCTGTGCTGAAAAATTTGTTTAAAAAAACCACGCCTACATAGGTGAAGCTGGGCTTAAAAATTTGTATAATGAATCTGCGCATGTATAGGAGAAGCTGGGCAGACAAATTTGTTTAAAAAAGGCTGAAGAATTTGTTTAAAAAAACCACGCCTACATAGATGAGGATGGGCTTAAAAATTTGCATAAAGAACCTACGCCTATATAGGAGAAGCTGGGCTGATAAATTTGTTTAAAAAAAACCACGCCTACATAGGTGAGGCTGGGCTTAAAAATTTTCATAAAGAACCTGCGCCTATACAGGAGAACCTGGGCTGACAAATTTGTTTAAAAAATCCACGCCTACATAACAATTTGTTAAAAAGCCCCACCCCTACATTTGACTGAACAATTTGTTAAAAAGCCCCACGCCTACATTTGACTGAACAATTTGTTAAAAAGCCCCACGCCTACATTTGACTGAACAATTTGTTAAAAAGCCCCACGCCTACATTTGACTGAACAATTTGTTAAAAAGCACCACGCCTACATTTGACTGAACAATATGTTAAAAAGCCCCACGCCTACATTTGACTGAACAATTTGTTAAAAAGCCCCACGCCTACATTTGACTGAACAATTTGTTAAAAAGCACCACGCCTACATTTGACTGAACAATTTGTTAAAAAGCCCCACGCCTACATTTGACTGAACAATTTGTTAAAAAGCCCCACGCCTACATTTGACTGAACAATTTGTTAAAAAGCCCCACGCCTACAATTTGTTAAAAAGCCCCACGCCTACATTTGACTGAACAATTTGTTAAAAAACCCACGCCTACATAGACGAGGTTGGACTGAAAGTTTGTTTAAAAGTCCACACATACATAGCTGCGGCTGGGCTGACGAATTTGTTTAAAAACCCACGCCTACATAGCTGAGGCTCGGCTGAAAAATTTTTTTAAAAAACCCAGGCTTACGTAGCTGAGGCTTGGCTAAAAAATTTGCTTAAAAACGCCACGCCTACATAGCTGAGGCTTGGCTGAACGTTTTGTTAAGAAAAACCCACGCCTATATAGGCATGGTTTTTTTAAATAAATTTGTCAGCCCAGGTTCTCCTATATAAACGCAGGTTCTTTAGACAATTTTTTAAGCCCAGCTTCACCTATGTAGGCGTGGTTTTTTAAACAAATTTGTCAACCCAGATCCCCTATGTTGGTGTGTGTTTTACAAACAGATTTTTAGCCCAGCCTCAACTATTTAGGTGTGGTTTTTTTTAACAAATTTTTAAGCCAAACTAATTGGTACATTATTAATTGTAAAGGTTTGGGATTCATCCTTTCTAAAAAATGTATACGATCGATTTCCTACAAATTCTAATTGTTACTTTGTTCTTCCCATTACAGCTACAACATCCCATGGTAATTCATGCCTATCATCCATATCGTCAACCCGATGCAAGCCGATGGCCTTAATAACTGTCAAGCTGTTAATGGTCATTGTTCACATTTATGTCTGCCGGCGCACCCTGGACGAAACCACTGATATAGCGGCGCGAAAGTCGAAAAATCAAACTATGAAATTGCTAAATATTTTCGATTGCTTCGATTACAGACACTGTGCTGACAAAAATGCTGTTTTCATTTTTTTGTTGTTTTAAATATACACTCAGTTATTCGCTATCAAATGCAAGAAATTTTGCTGCATCAGATTTTAATAAAATTGTGGCTAAAAAAACTAAATTCATATATGTTTAATTATTAAATAAATAAAGCTAATAAAGCTAAACAAAATTTATTTTTAATTAATAGTGGAGGGTGTGATTTAAATTTTTAAAAACGGTTTGGGGCCTGGATGTACATAGTTATATAGCAATAAATCCCTTTCAGACAATTGGAGGTCGATTGAGCAATGTCCGTCCGTCTGTCTGTCTGGCTGGAGCGCACGATAACTCTCGAATGGATGAACCGATTTTCGTAATATTTTATCCAAACTTAGTTTAAGTTCGAAGATGGCCATATCGGCCCATTTGGTCCATACTTTGCACGTCGTGAAATTTTTACCAGACATACATGAGATTTCAACATGGACCCGATCGGTCCACTCCTTCTGGTACCTCCCACACAAAATTTCAGAAAAGTTCAGTTTAGGACCTGCTCTCGAATCGCATTGATTTTTGTTTTAAAAATTTGTATTCCCTGCCCCCGTTACAACAGTACAAGTTTTATCAAGGGCAAGCCTATAGAGTCCGAAAGCTGTAAAAAAACTTTATGGCACCATGTGTAGTGGTTGGAGGTCTCGATAGCTCTCGAACGGATCTGTCGATTCGATACAAAATTTGGCGTTCATAAAATTGTGCCCAATTTTAGTATAAGTTCGAAGACAGGCCAAAGGCATTAACCGATTTGATCCATAATTTTCATATCGCAATATCTCTACAGGACATTGAGCAGGTTTGAATATGGACTATATAGGTTCACTCCTCCGAGTACCTACCACACAAAATTTGGGAAAAGTGCAGCTTGACGCCTGCCCTCGAATCGTTTTGCTTATTTTTGTAACAACTTGTATTCGCTGACCCCATTAAGACAGTATACGTTTTTTTTAGGGGCAAGTCCATACTTCCTGAAAAAAATGGTGTGACAGCTGTAATGGCGTCATGTCTAGCGGCTGGAGCGCACGATAACTCTCGAATGGATTAGCCGAATCGGTCCAAACGTTGACCTTCGAATCACTTTCGCTTTTTACATTACGACGGTACATGTTTTTTCTGCCGAAAGTCCTTACTTCTTGAGGTAATGGTGCAAAAGCTCCAAAAAGCCTGGCGGTACCAACTAAACTGGGTAGTACGTAAAATAACCCTCGAAGGGAGAAACCGATTTGGTCCAAACGTTGTACATCGTATTATATAGACGTCAGAAGTATTGTGTATTACTTCTTTTCTTTAGGTCTGAGGTTGAGGGTATATCTCTGTCGGCCAAGCCGACTGATACTTTTTTACTTGGTTTTGACTAAGTAAGTTGGACTTCCTAGATTCCGAATAACCAACCAAATTTTCCAAATTTTCCATTAATTTTTTTGAAATCGGGCGAACATATATTTGGGAGCTATATCTATATACCATCCGATATTTACCAAATTTGGCAGATTAGTTTCTAGGCCCATTATAAACATTTACACGGAATTTTGAAGGTCTATCTTGCTCCTGTGATTTGTTGCTTCATAAACCTAGCTTTGGCCCCACAGCGCTCTGTGCGGCGCCGCGAATTAATGAACGCAGTCCACGCATCTCATGTGCCTTTCCCACAGGCCTAAAGCTTATGGAAGATAGGCTGATGTGTGTTGAAGATCGTAAGTAAAAAATAATAAAAAAATGTTTTAGTAGTTATTTACATTAGACAATTTAAATAATAGGAATTTTTCAGTTTGTGGGGCAGATACCGACAATCAATATGCAGTATGAATTAAATGAAGGAAAGAAAAAATCAATCTTGAAGTTATGACGGTATATCCGGTTCAAAATTGAGATAACCGGATCTATCCTCCAAGAAAATATCTTATTAATGTCTTCATGATTACAAGAGCTATTTGTGGTAAGTATTTCAGAAGCGCCTTAGATGTCCATATTCTACGAAAATATTCGCCATTCGATTTGACTGAAAACATGTGATCTCAAAACAAAGCTACAACAACACCAAACAGAGATATAAAGCTATATTCTCAGGCATTATAGGGGAAAATTAAAAGGTTCATCACGCAATATCTCAGAAACTTGACCTATGGCGAAAATTTCCTTTTGGGTTCTTAATATACTCACCAAGAGCTTTTATCTCCAAAAGAATTTTCCACCCCCAGACTTTAAGTTCCATTTTGTGTCACAGTGTCATAACTTTGTTTTTTTTCGAAAAATTAACGTAACACCCTGAAATATTCGTCGTAGACCCCCCATGTGGTATACAAAATTCATATCTTAACGAGATAAAGCGATTTTGAGATATGTGTCCGTCCGTCCGACCATCTGTCCGTCCATTAAAAGTTGTAAGCACGATACGAGCCGCAATTATGGACCAATCTTAACGGAATTTTGTTTGGAGGTCGGGTACACACCAGAATAAACCCCTATAGTTTTTGGCGATGGTCGTGAAATATTTAGGGAGGGGAAATGGACCAAAAACAATTTTTTTTATCCAATTTTGTAGCGGCTCTGTAGGTAGCAATGGTAGTCTGATCGGCGCGAAATTTTATGTAAGGCTTGGATTTACGACAGAGAAGTAGCTTGCAATTTAAAGAGGCGATCAGATAGTATTTAGCGGTTTAAATGGACCAGAACCTTTGTGTGAAAATTGGTAAAGTTGTTAGTGAAATGACTAATCTTTATTCCTGCAAAATATGTTAAACCAATGTAAGTTATATTTAGAAAAGGAACGCTAGACCTTTCCACTGATGCTAATTATGTTGATGTACGTGGTCAGATAACAGAGTTACAGCCTAGTATATGCAGGGGTGCCTCAGTTCTAATTGTGGGTAGTGGAACCTTAATCATGCTAGAGGTCGCAGTTATAGTTAAATACTGAAAAATGTTTGCACGAGGTAATAGGTTTGGTCAAGGATAGTGTCAAAAATTGTTGATAAAGATGGGATAGTATATAGCGTGTAAAATGAACCATACCTTTTGTAGGAAAAATATCCAAATTTAATTTTTTTATCAGTAATTTAAATTCTGGTGGCATATTCGGACAACTTACGAAAACTAAACTTGAAACTCAACTCTTGATTTCTCACTTAATGCAAATGATATCAATGTTAGATAAAGGAATTACTGTCTAACATCACGGTGCGCCTGAACCAACTTTATATGGAAGGTGCTTACACCTGACAAGTTTTTTGGATTCTGAAACAGCAATGTTCATAGATGAGAAAAATAAAAAATAAAAAAATGACGAAGGGATTTTTAAATAAATCGCTATCAAAGTTCACATTTTTAGGAGTTTTTAGGTTTTTTACGATTTTGCTTGGAAACTGCAAGTCCTATTAAAATGAGATTAGAGCAAATGTTGTAGCTGTGAGAATTCTCTACAAGAATAACGTTCATGATATTTTTGTAGATTTTATCATTTTTGAGATATAGAAGTTCGATTTGGGACAATGCACTCACTGAGTCTATCATGTACGGTGCGCCCTAACTAACTTTAAATATAACCGCTTACACCTGGGAAGCTTTTGCAAGATTCTGAAACAGCAATGTTCATAGATGAGAAAAATCCAAAAACAAGGTTTTTAAATAAATCGCGGTAAAAATTAAATTTTTAAGTTTATTTTTGGTTTTAGTCATTTTAGCTGTGAAAATTCTCTAATTCCATTTCGATAGGTCTTGCAGTTTCCAAGCAAAATCGTGAAAACCTAAAAAACAAGTGAGCAAAAGCTATAGTCGGGACGGGGCCGACCATGTGATACCCTACACCACTACCCCTGTGCATAAGCTTTTCACTGGTAAACATTTCATTTAGGGAATATAATCCGACTATCACAAAACATAATATGCCTCTTTCTCTCTGGGACCCCCTAAACAACCAAAATTTCTTGATCATCCGATCAAAATTACGACCTGTAGCGTGATTGCAAAAAATGGAAGAATTGAATGCATTACCGACTATTGTGGTACCTCCCTTTTTGACCACCTTCGCCAACCTACTTTACGCCAATGTAAAGGTTATATTTTCATCTTCCATTGTCAGGCTTTGCCGTTGGAATACCCCTACTAGAAGCCGATATATTCACATGAGTTTTTCCCCATTCCGACCCCTAAATATTATCCGACTATCACCAAAATAGGCTTCTTCCTCTGTGGAGCCCCCATTTACCCCCAAAATTTCGTGACTATCCGATCAAAATACCAACCTGTAGCGTGATTACAAAAAATGGAAAAATTGGATATATTACTGGCTTTTGTGATATCTCGGTTGTTTGCCCACTTCCGCCAACATACTTTGCATCAATATAAAGGAGATCTTCTCTTCTTCCATTGACGGGCCTTCCTTTTGGAATACTACTACCAGAAGCGGAGATATTCGCATAAAAAATAAAAAATAATTTAAAAAAATTAAGTTTCAGTGTTTTATTTAGAAATGCACTTAAAACTAAAAAATAATTTGTCGCTTAGCCCCAATAAATATATTCTTTCTCATGATAGAATCTCTCAAATAAAACGCTTGCATTTAAATTATGAATGGTGGCAAAATTAAACGGCAAGCGTTTTATTTGAGAGATTCCATCATGAGAAAGAATATATTTATTGAGGCTAAGCGACAAATTATTTTTTAGTTTTAAGTGCATTTCTAAATAAAACACTGAAACTTAATTTTTTTAAATTACTTTTTATTTTTAACTTTTAAGTAAATACATTTTTTGACCACTGAGAACCCCAAATGCCGAATTACAGTCCATTTGAGCAGAAAATGTAGATTAAAATGCTTGAAATTGTAGGCTATATTAAACCTTTATGTAGGCTATATTAAACCTTTCGTCCACCTACGTCCACAATTTTTAGTGGGGAAGTTCCTGGACTATTGAGAACTTCAAATGCCAAGTTACAGCAAATTCGGGCTAACAATGAAGACAAAATCCTCAAAATACCAGAAGTCAGCTGGTACCGTTATATGGAGGCTATAGGAAAAAATGGACCCATATTGGTTTTGGTTTCATATTCATGTATTGTCATCTAAATCTGAAAAATGTGCAAAGTGTTAGTTCGATTGGTCAACTGCAACCGTGCTAAAAATCAGTTACCAGATTTTAAAAGGGGGTCAAGTTAGACACCGTAAAAGCACTGTAAGAATGGACCAATATTAGTTTTGATTTCATATTCATGTATTGTCATCCAAATCTGAAAAGTGTGCAAAGTTTAAGTACGATTAGTCACCTGCAACTGCGTGAAAAACGAGTTACTAGATTTGAAAAGCAAAATACCGGAAATCGGGTGGTACCGTTATATGGGGGCAATAGGAAACAATGGACCCATATTTGTTTTTGGTTTCATATTCATGTATTGTCATCTAAATCTGAAAAGTGTGCAAAGTTTTAGTTCGATTGGTCAACTGCAACCGTGTTAAAAATCAGTTACCAGATTTGAAAAGGGGGTCAAGTTAGACACCGTAAAAACACTGTAAGAATAAACCAATATTAGTTTTGATTTCATATTCATGTATTGTCATCCAAATCTAAAAAGTGTGCAAATTTTAAGTTCGATTGGTAAACTGCAACTATGTGAAAAATGAGTTACCAGATTTGAAAAGCAAATTAGATAAAACACTGTAAAACAGTGTAAAAATGGACCAATATTGGTTTTGATTTCATATTCGTATATTGTCATCCAAATCTGAGAAGTGTGCAAAGTTTTAGTTCGATTGGTCAACTGCAACCGTGTTAAAAATGAGTTACCAGATTTGAACTAAACACACACCAAGGCAAGTTAAATAAAACACTGTAATAAAAACGTTGACTTTCTCCACATACGATTTTTGCTTATTCCGATTCTGAATATTATCCGACTATCACCAAACATAATAGGCTTCTTCCTCAGAGGGACCCGCATCAACTCCCAAAAAATTCGTGACGATCCGATCAAATATGCGACCTGTAGCGTGATTACAAAAAAAATCGAAAAATGCGATGCATTGTTTGACCACCTACGACAACCTACTATACATCGTTGTAAAGGTGATATTTTCTACTTTCATTAGCAGGTTTTGCTTTTGATATACCCCTTATAGATGTGGAGATGTACGCTTTAAAATAAAACTTTGACTTTTTCATCCCCTCCGGGACCCTCATCAACACCCAAAATTTGTTGACGATCCGATCAAAATTGCGGCCTGTAGCGTGATTACAAGGTTTAGATGGACAGACGGGCAGACGGACGGACACACATAGCCAGATCGATTCAGCTCGTCGAGACATTCATTTTGATATATGTATATAAGTATGGGTCCACAACTATTATTTCGATGCGTTACAAACTTTTTGGCCAAAACCAACTTATAATACCCTCCCCACATAGTGGTGTAGGGTATAAAAAATGTGAATTTTGATGGCGATTTATTTAAAGAGGGCTTTGGAGATTTTTGTTTTTAATTTTTCTCATCTATGAATATTGTAGTTTCAGAATCGACAAAAACTTCCCAGGTGTAAGCACTTTCCATTTAATGTTGGTTCAGACGCACCCTGAATTTTTACACTATGCAACACTGAAAATGCAAACAACTTCTAGTATGCATTTTTTGAAAGTACATATTTAGACTACAAAAACCCTAGTAGTGTTTTGTCCTGTCAGATCCAGTTCGGATTTTATGGCCTCATCTAAACCGGGCTAAATCTACACTTTTTTGCATTTATCAGGCCTTTATCTCAGAAACGAATAGGAATTTGGCCTTGCTGTCTTTAGCAATATTGTAGCCCTAAGCTAATAGATCTTATCTTTTAAAGAACCCACATAAGATAAACTCCATCCAGGGCATCAAAATATAGAAACTTTAACATAATAGCTGAACTTCTGGTCTGGGAGTTGAACCAAGTAACCTTTTGCAAAAATCTTCCAAATAAAGTTCTCAACAATTCCTTAGAACATTCTGAAACTCTAAAATGCTTAATTCATGTTGTTTCAGAGGTATTTTGCATCATATCTTTTACAACAAGTATTTCAAACACAGTTCACACCAACAGTTTATTCTCGCATTTCGGATTTCACCACATTATTCTAATATTATAAAAGAGTTCAGTAATGATGACTGACTGACTCTCTGACTGACTGATAATCAACGCCCAGGCGAACTAGAACGGTACGAAAATTACTAAAAGGTACTAAATATGGTACCACTTGTATTTTGCGAACCGGTAGAGCTTCTGAAATTTGGAATGAGGGTCACTGATGGAATATAGAATAAACGTACCGAATGGCTTTCAAAAATTCGAACTACAAATGTACGAAAAATACTAAAATGTACTAAATTTGGTACAATTTGATATTATCTGAACGGATAGAGCTAGAAGCTTGGAATTTGGAATGAGAATCAAGGTTTAGAAGTTGGATTGATACAACGACGTGGCTTTGGAAATGCGTACTCATTTGTACGAAAAGTACTGAATGGTACTAAAATTGGTACAATTTGGATTTGGGCTAACGAATAGAGTTGGAATCCTGAGATTTAGAATAAGGATCACTGTAGGAACGTAGGATTGAGATATGGAGGTAGTTTTGTAAATTCCTACTTATGTGTACGAAAAGTACTACATGGTACTAAATTTGGTACAATTTTGATTTGGATGAACGGATAGAGCAGGAATCGTGAAATTTGGAATTGATATTACTGTTGGAGTGTAGGACTAAGGTAGTTTTGGAAATTCGTACATAGAGTGCAAAAAGTTCTAAATGGTACTAAATTTGATACAATTTGGATTTGGGTGAACAGATAGAGCTGGAATCCTGAAATGTGGAATTAAGATTTCTGTTGGAGTGGAGAGGATTTAGGTAGTTTTGGAAATTCGTACTTATGTGTACGAAAAGTTCAAAATGGTACTAAATTACAACACATGGATTTTTGTGAACGAATAGAGCTGGAAGACTGAAGTTTTGAATGAGGTTACTGTTAGAGTGTGGGATAGCGGAAGTTTTGGAAATTCGTACTTATGAGTACGAACAGTACTAAATTTGAGTGAATGTATAGAGCTGGACTCCTGATATTTGAAATTAAGATTACTCTTCGGCTGTAGGTTCCAGGTAGTTTTGAAAATTCGTGCTTCTGGGTACGAACAGTACTAAATTTGGAACAATTTGGATTTGAGTGAACAGATAGAGCTGAACTCCTGAAATTCGAAATTAAGATTACTGTTGAAGTGTATGACTGAAGGAGTTGTTGCAATTCATACTTATGGTTCGGAAAGCACTAAATTTGGTACAATTTTGATTTAAGTAAACGGATAGAGTTGGAATTTGGAATTAATATTATTGATGGAGTGTATGATTGAGTATGTTTTAAAAAATCGTACTTATGGGTAAGAGAAGTATTAAATGGTACTAAATATAGATTTGGGTGAACGGATCCTGATATTTGGAATTATTGTTACTGTAGAAGTGAAGGATTCAGGTAGTTTTGGAAAGTCGTACTTATGGGTACGAAAAGTACTACATGATAGAGGCATTTTACAACAATGACATGTTCTGAAGAGTTGTGTATTACATTCCAGGGAATATTTTTCCAAAAGAAAACATTAACGGTTTTGGAGATACGGTGCGAAATGTATAAAAATTGTGGAATTTTTGCATATATTTTGAAATTTGAGGCAATAAGTGCAGTTTTTCGAGTTCATTATTTCTCCACATATTTTATTCTTGTCCTTATCTACAAATTTGCTTCAGAGGTCAGAAGAAGATTCGCATTGGTTTCAGAGATATAGCCCCTAATTTCTTTAAAAACTCAATATTTAACCATGTTTAGATGGGGCCATAAAATCCGAGCTGGATCTGACACAACAAAAACCAACTAGGATTTCTTGTCGTTTAGGTCTGTACTTTCAAAAAATCCTCAGTTCGAATTGTTTGCACAAGATCACCTTAAAACTGTTGCACAGTGTTATACTATTATCGTTAGCTGAGAAGCTGGGGATATAAAAATCCGCAAATTTTTTTCAAGTGACCGTAAATTAAATTTTGAATATATATATCCAATGATATGAAAAGTTATGAGAAAGCTCGGTGGAAAGTGGGTAAAACACCAGCTTACAGTTGACCGAAAATAACGACGTATTGATGATTCGGATTAGTGTTTGAAATGCTCGCTGGGAACAAATTTTCGATGCATGAAGAGGTGATCGCGAAACTGAGGCCAATTTAAAGAAAAAGACAAATAGTACTACAATATTGGTATCGAAGAGCTGGAGGTTTGCTTGTGAATATAAAATATAATTTAAAAAAATTAAGTAACAGTGTTTTATTTATAAATGCACTTAAAAGTAGAAAATAATTTTTCATGATGGAATCTCTCAAATAAAAAGCTTGCATTTGAATTAGAAATTGTGACAATATTGAACGGCAAGCGTTTTATTTGAGAGATTCCATCATGAAAAATTATTTTCTACTTTTAAGAGCATTTATAAATAAAACACTGTTACTTAATTTTTTTAAATTATATTTTATTTTTAACTTTTTAGTAAATACATTTTTTTGACCACTGAGAACAAAATTATAGTCAATTTAGGCCGAAAATTTAGATAAAAACTTTAAAATGCCTGAAATCGTGTAGTACCGTTATATAAGGGCTATAACAAAACCTGGACTTATGTCCATAATTTTTGGTGGGGAAGTTTCTGTACCATTGGGGACTCCAAATGCCAAGTTACAGCCAATTCTGGCTAAAAATTAAGATAAAATCCTTAAGACACTTGAAATCGGGCGGTACCGCTATATGGGGGCTATACCAAAACCTGGACCTATGTCCATAATTTTTAATGGGCACGTTTCCTTACCATTGGGAACCCTAGTTGTCAAGAACAGCCAATACGGGCTTAAAATGACGAAAAAATACCTTAAATCGAGTGGTACCGCTGGATGGGAGCTACAGGAAAAAATGGACCCATATTGATTTTGGTTTCATATTCATGTATTGTCATCCAAATCTGAAAAGTGTACAAAGTTTTAGTTCGATTGGTCAACTACAACTGTGTGAAAAATGAGTTACCAGATTTGAAAAGCAAATTAGATAAAAAAAACTGTAAAACAGTGTAAAAATGGATGAATATTGGTTTTGATTTCATATTCATGTATTGTCATCCATATCTGAAAAGTGTGCAAAGTTTTAGTTCGCTTGGTCAATTACAACTGTGTTAAAAATGAGTTACCAGATTTGAAAAGCATGTAAAATTGAACACTGTACAACACTGTAAAAATGGACCAATATTGGTTTTGATTTCATATTCATGTATTGTTATCCAAATCTGAAAAGTTTGCAAAGTTTTAGTTCGATTGGTCAACTGCAACTATATAAAAAATGATTTACCGGATTTGAAAAGGGGGTTAAGTTAGACACCGTAAAAACACTGTAAGACTGGGCCAATATTGGTTTTGATTTCATATTCATGTATTGTCATCCAAATCTGAAATGTGTGCAAATTTTAAGTTCGATTGGTCAACTGCAACTGTGTGAAAAATTAGTTACCAGATTTGAAAAGCAAATTAGATAAAACACTGTAAAACAGTGTAAAAATGGACCAATATTGGCTTTGACTTCATATTCGTGTATTGTCATCCAAATCTGAAAAGTGTGCAAAGTTTTAGTTCGATTGGTCAACTGCAACCGTGTTAAAAATGAGTTGCCAGATTTGAACTAAACACACACCAAAGCAAGTTAAAAATAAAACACTGTAAAAAAAAACGATTTTTACAAATGTGTTTTTTAAGTTTTGTGTTTTATTAAGTTAAGGCCGTGGATTTTTCAATAGACTTGTTAAAGTCGAAAAGGAAAATGGACTTTCTGAATATGATCCTTACTATCGTAATAACCAAACATTACTTCCGAGCCAACTGATACTCCCTTAAATGTTGGTTTTTTTTCTTCATCATTGAGATTAAAGGCTCCTAACAACTAGAGTTGGGTAATCTAGTTCCTAGTTCCTTGTACTAGTTACGTATGACTAACATCATGAAATGTAACGTGATGTGTTAAGTATACGCAGTTTGTTCAAAGAAAAAATGTGGCCCATTGGAACTTCGAAGTGAACTTGATCGTTCCATATAGTTCCTTTGGCACAACTCTACTAACAATCCACATGTTCAAAAGAATCAAAGTGACTAAAGATATCTAACCAGAACTTTTTAAAATAAATAATAAAAACGCTCCTTATTGTATTGTATAACACTGGGTTATACTTTTTGTGTGTTCTACTCAACACTCATTTATGCTACTTATAAATGTAAACATTTCCGCTTTCAGATTTGTTTGTTAGAAGAAGTACCCAGCAACTCTATCATTCTTTTTTGTTTCCCACATTTGTTATATGTGTGCGTCTTTCTGGAGAGTACTAGAAAAAATTGTTGTACATCTTGGCAAAAGAGTAATTTGTGAATTGTTACATTTTCCTTGTCTGTGTGTGTGTTATTTTGTGTCTGTCTGTTTGCCACCTGCTGAACTGACATCATTAATTCATTATGGTATTCCACTTTTTTCTGTTTTTATACCCTACACCACTATGTGGGGAGGGTATTATAAGTTGGTTTTGGCCAAAAAGTTTGTAACGCATCGAAATAATGGTCGTAGACCCACACTTATATACATCAAAATGAATGTCTCGACGAGCTGAGTCGATCTGGCTATGTGTGTCCGTCCGTCAGTCCGTCCGTCCGTCCGTCTGTCCGTCTGTCCATCTAAACCTTGTAATCACGCTACAGGCCGCAATTTTGATCGGATCGTTTTGGATGTTGATGGGGGTCCCGAAGGGAAGGAGGCTATTGATTTTGGTGATGGTCGGATAATATTTAGGGGTCGGAAAGGGCAAAAAACTTAGGTGGATAAAAAGACAACGTTTTTTTTAAAGCCAATATCTTAGCTTCTATATGGGGTATACCAAAAGCAAAACCTGACAATGAAAGCAGAAAATATCACCTTTCTAATGATGTAAAGTAGGTGCTCGTAGGTGATCAAACAACGAAGATATCGCAATAGTAGCAAATAAAACCCCAATTTTCATTTTTGCGATTTTAATTATATTGACAAATATCACAGCTTTGATTGAAAATTTTCCAAAAGCAAAGCCTGACTATGAAAGTAGAAGATCCCGTCTTTACAATGATGCAAACTAGGTCGGCGTAGGTAACCAAATAACGGATATATCGCAACAGTCGGTAATACATCCCACATTTCTATTTTTTTGGAAATCACGCTACAGGTCGCAATATTGATCGGATCGTCACGAAAATTTGGGGGTTAATGGGGGTCCCAAAAAAGAAAGAAGCCTATTGATGTGGTGGTGTAGGGTATCACATGGTCGGCCCCGTCCCGACTATAGCCTTTGCTCACTTGTTTCTTTTTGTTTTCATCATCACAACAATCGTATCCGCATCATGATTACTATCACCACAACACCATCACAATAACAACATCACAACTACATTTATAATGGCCATGGTTTTCTTTTGTGCAAACATTTCTTTTTTTCGTCATAAATAACTTACCTTAATGATGATGGAATAAATTCTTATTATGACGACGAGGAGTATACAGATAATGATATTTCTATAGAAGATCAGACTGCTGATGTTGCGCCTGATGATGACGACAACAATTCAACTCATCAGCAGCCAACCAATCTCCATGTGGAACATAAAGAGAATAAGTAAAAAAGTATCAGTCGGCTTTGCCGACAGAGATATATTCTCAACCAGTGTTAATTGACACACTTTATGCCCAAAAAACGTATGTATTTATGGGGGTTTTAAAAATTTTGGGGTATGAACCGACAAAAATATGGATTTGGATTAAAGCACAAAAGTTTTGCAGGAGAGGTACCTAAAGGAATCGACCGACATAGTCCATTTTGGAAGTGGGATATTTTGGGATTCAGGAAACATGTGCTTCCCTACAAAAAACATAATATCGCTTTAAACAGGGCCACTAGGATTACCTTCGGCAAAAATGTCCAAAGGATCCTCGAACAGGCCCTTAACCGCATAAAAATGTTGAACAGTTATGTAGGTGGTAATACCCTCAGCCTGTGTGAATTGAAACACGTATTTCCAAAAAAAGTATGTATTTAGGGGTCTTCAGAATTTTGGGCATATGAACTTGCCGACAAAGATATGGATTAGGTTAAAATCTCAAAAGTTTTGCGGGGAGGTGATATAGTAATGGACCGATATAGTCCATTTTGGAAGTGGGTCTTATTTAAAGAGTAGTTCTTCTCGATAGGACCATTATATCAGGAAACATGGACTTGCCCACGAAAAACATCATATCGCTGTAAACAGGGCAACTTCTGCAACCTTCGGTAAAAATATCAAAAGGATTCTCGCACAGACCCTTAAGCGCACTTAAACAAAAATGTTGTTCAATTGTGTGGGTTGTACCCCAAGGAGTGGACCGATAGGGTCCACTTTTGAACATAAAATAAGTTTGGACCAAATATTTCAAGATCAAGTGCCAAATCGGTTGCTATGTTTATGAGGTATCGAGCGTACCATTTAAACGAATATTTAAGAAATTTTGGGGGGAGGAACCGGAAGGAGAGGACCTATAAGCACCACCTTCGAATTTCATTTAATATTCGAAGAAATATTACGATATGCAAAGTGTGGACCAACGCAGTATTCGATTCGAGAGTTGTCGAACTACACATTCTGGCCGTAGGGGTTTTTTCAGATTTCGGCCCATTTTTTCAAGAAGTATAGACTTGCACTAAAAAAACTTGTACCATCGTAAAAGGGGCTTTGAGTGCAACATGTTGCAAGATCAATCAGAACAATTTAAGAGGAGGCCCTTAACTGATTTTTTCCGAAATTTTGTGTGGGAGGTACCCGAAGGAGTTGACATATATAGTCCATATTCTAACCGGATCTATGTCTCGAAGAAATGTTACTTACTTACTTAGCTGGCCAATTACAGAACATTTGTTCCATAGACCGAACTAAGAAAAGATCTCCAATTCTCTCTATTTTGCGCTTTGGTTTCTGGAATACCGCGCCTTGTCATCTCTTCACCCACTTGTTTGCGCCATCTATTCTTTGGCTTGCCAATTCTGCGTGCACCGCCATGTGGCTCGAATTTATTATATGGCCTAGCCAACGCAATCGCTGCATCTCAAAACGTTTAACTATATTGATGTCGTTGTATAGCAGATACAGCTCGTGGTTCATACGGCGTCGATATTCACCGTCAACGCAGATCGGTCCGTAGATCTTTTCAAGAATTTTTCTCTCAAACACGCCAAGCACTGCCTTATCTGCTTGCGCAAGTACCCAGGCTTCAGAGCCATACATTAGCACTGATAGTATCAGTGTTTTGTAGAGCGTTATTTTTGTTTCACGAGATGTGGCTTTGTTTTTAAACTGCTTACTTAAACCAAAGAAGCATCTGCTGGCCAATACAATTCTTCATTTTATTTCACAACTGATGTCGTTTGTTGTGTTTACGGAGGTGCCGAGGTAGACGAAGTCTTTTACTACCTCAATGTTATAGGAACCAACTTCCACAGTCGGTCCGAGCTCAATGGACGCATTGCGCGTCGACACCATCAACGTGGTCTTCTCACCGTTTACCACCAGACCCACTTTAGCAGATTCTCATTCGACCTTTATAAAGGTATCAGTTACTTCTTTTACTGATCGTCCCATGATGTCTATATCATCAGCATAAGCAAGTAACATGTGGCTATGGGTGTAGATTGTGCCACTTCTTTTGACGTTTGCCTCTCGTATAACCTTTTCTAGCAGGAAGTTGAAAAGATCACACGAAAGGCTGTCTCCTTGCCTGAAACCTTTTTTGGTACAAAACTCTTCGGAGAGGTTTTTTCCTATTTTAACTGAAGATCTTGTGTCAGTTATTTACAAAGCCGAATGAGCTTTGCGGGGATACCAAATTCAGACATTGCTTGGACTACCTTTGAACGTAGCGGGCTGTCGAAGGCTGCTTTAGGTGTCGATCTGCATCTCTTGGGTCTTCTCCAGGATTTGCCGCAGGGTAAATATCTGGTCAATGGTGGACCTGCCAGGTCTAAAGCCGCATTGGTATGGTCCAATTATTTCGTCGACCATGGGCTTAGTCGTTCGCACAATATCCCTGACACTATCTTGTAGGCGATAGGGAGAAGACTTATGCCCCTGTAGTTGGAGCATAAAGTCTTATCTCCTTTCTTATGGACGGGACACATGATGCTCAAGTTCCAATCGTCGGGTAGGCTTTCTTCCTGCCAGATGGAGCTAACTAGCTGATGCATACACCTTATCAGCGTGTCGCCTCCGGTTTTAAATAGCTCGTCTGGTAGGCCATCAGCTCCTGCTCCCTTATTATTCTTCAGCCGGTTTATTGCTGTCTTTGCCTCATCTTGGCCGGGTGGTATACATTCAATACCATCTTCTGGGATTGGATCGGTGGTATCTTCGTCGACTTCGCTGCTATTGGATACCAACAGTTTGGAAAAATGCTCTTTCCATATCCTTAACACACTATCTGTATCAGTTACCAAATTACCTTGCTGGTCTCTACAGGAGGATGTGCCAGTGCCAAAGCCATCAGTTTGATGTTTCATTCTCTGGTAGAATTTTCGGACTTCTTTCTGTCTCCTCTACATCTCGACTTGTTTACACTCCCGCTTTTCCATCTCTCTCTTTTTCCTGTGGAAAAGACGTTTCTCCTCTCTCCTTTTCTTCCGATACCTCTCTCATGCGCTACGCGTTGCTACGGATAGTAAAGTAGTCCTATATGCCGCATTTTTCTCTTCGGTAGCAGCGCACCACTCCTGGTCATACCATGGATTCCTTGGTGGAGGCCTCTGGTATCCAAGTACTGATTTTGCGGCTGTTTGCATGGAGTGGGCAATGTTTTTCCATTGTCCTGATATGTTATCAGGACGAGGAGTGCTTTGATTAAGCAGTTTGGCCAGTTGAGTGGAATATGTTGGGGCTATCTGTTGTGATTACAGCTTACCGATGTCCAACTTCCGTGTTGTGTCTGTTCGCACTTTGTTTGCTGCGTTTAATCTGGTACGTACCTTTGCTGCAACAAGGTAGTGGTCCGAGTCTATGTTTGCACCTGATTTGATTTTTTTGATCTGGCGACAGCCAGGTGCCCTTATGAATATCAAGATGCTTACATCTGGTACTGCTAACTACCATGTTTCTTGCAACTGCAAAGTCTGTCAGCATCATACCATTGTCAGATGTTTCACTGTGGAGACTGAATTCCCCGACTGTTGGCCAAAGATATCCTCCTTTTCAATTTTGTCATTAGAATCGCCTAGAATAATTTTAATGTCATGGGCAAGGCAACGGTCATATGTTTCTTCTAAGCACTCATAAAATATATCTTTGGTCTGTTCGTTCTTGTCTTCAGTGGGAGCAGGAGCGCAAATAAAGCTGATGTTGAAGAATTTTGCTTTTAATCGAATTGCAGCGAGTCTTTCATTCACTGGGGTGAAGCTGGAGACTAGATGTTTAAACCTCCGACCAACTACAAATCCGCAACCAAACTCATGCTTTGTGTCATGGCAGCTATAATAAAGTGCGTCACCTCTAGGTGTTGTTGTGACGCCTTTCCCGTTGCATCGTATTTCCTGTATGGCAGTAATGTCGGCCTTTTACTTTTCAAGTACATCTGCCAATGCGTAAACTGCACCTTCTCTATAAAGAGTGCGAACATTCTAGGTGCAGATTCACAGATCATGGTCCTTAAAACGTTTGACGTTCTTATGGGCGAACGCGGGGCTCATGTTAGCTCACTACCTTTAACTGGTGTTAAAGGCAGTTCCCCAGGTGACACCACAGGGAGGTCAGTGTCACTTGAGATGAAAGAGGGACCAAGATAAATCGTGGGCTTTGTCATGTTAAAGCCGGTCAGGACCGTTCCTTGGTATCTTCCATCCCCTACGTCACACTTGGACAAAATATTACGAAAGCCAAATTTTGGACCAAATCGGTTAATTCGTTCGAGTGTTATCGTGCGCTCCAGCCAGACAGACAGACGGACGTACATTGCTAAATCGACTCCAAATTGTCTGAAACGGATTTCGTTCAAACATACTTGGGGTCTAAAACCATTATTTCGATGAGGCACATTTGCCAATATGAAAGTGTATATACCTTCGTTAGCATAAATGCTGAGGGTATAAAAATGCAATAATTTATGCTGAAACTCCAAAATTAATCAGCCATCCAGTCAGCAACATCACTGAACATCCTCCTCCACCACAGCTGGTGAATGTAAAGACCCAACAGATACAGATTAAAGATTTCAATGGCATTGAAGAGGAAGATGAGCATTTAACAACAACAAGACTAACTCATGATGATTATCCGTTATTGTATCTGCACATCATGTGCGAAATGTTGGAAGAATATGATTTACAGCAGGAAGGAGGGAGTAACATGCAACGAAACGATGGTGATGATGATGACGATGTTGCCATTATTGACGATGATGTTGATGAAATGCATCAACACCACACCAGTCAACGTCGTCTTCATCATCATGACAGCATCAGATTATGAAGAGCAGTGATGATGGAGATGTGCAACAATAACAAATGAGTGACAATGAATCTGTTATGAATGCAAATGACAAAATGGATAATCACAGTTTTAATGCACACGACGACTATGATGATCATAATGAAGTTCTAACTAATGATAATTTATCTAATCTAACTGTTGCAAATCCTCTACATGACCATCAGACATCCATCATCAATTTTCCTGCTGCTGCTGATGATGGTGATAAGGGACTGTCGTTTGGTTCCACTCATAATCAAACATTTAACATTATGGACGTTACAAGAAATTACATGGGAATATGGAATGAAACATTTGTAATTAACAACAACCAAAACAACAAATTGAGGGAAAAAGGCCAAGAGGAAGAAGAGAAATGTCATGGATAAAAAATATTCTAGATTGGACAAATACGCCAGATGAGAACAACCTTATAAATGCTGCGAGGAATAGAGAACTCACCATTGCAGAATAAATTTACACAATAGATATTAAATATACATCTAAAATATTCAATTTGTAATTGTATGATCACCAAAATCCGAATACGGATCGGCAAATAAAGAAGAAGAAAACAACAAGGAAGGCAGGAATGTTTATGTGGCCATGGACAATACGAGTCCTTTGATGGTCATAATATGACACAAATTCTACAATAAGCGATTATGGAAATATCAATGAATGGGAATTACAAGAATAATAAAACAGCAATTACAACAAAAACCGTATTACAAGGTGCCGATGATGATAATCCTTTGGAAGTAGAAAGTGGCGGAGAAAAGGAAATACAACATGATAGCCAGAGTTTGCATGAAACCACCACAGAAAATATTGAAATTATTAACCGGGAAACTTATCAGCTAGAGCAGTCTTTGCTCAAAGGACACCACTATCAGCAAGGATATAGAAAACAAATTAAAATAAATGACACTTTTTAAAAATAACAACAATAAACTCAAATTTCAAAGAAAGTCTAACAGATAAAAATTCTCAGAACAAAACCAAAGGAGCAATGTTCAAGAACAAGGACATTCCTGGATATTCTCACCAAAACACATCTACACCACATGACTTTAAAACATCCTGTAAAAATCCACGAAAACTCTACACAATATAGGCACTTTAAATCATCACCGCGCATCCTCTGATCCTCACAAACACAACTCATCATATCTTTCACATACCCTCCACCGTATTGGAAGATCTTATTTCACTACGTATGAATTCCAAAAATATTTCATAATTTTCTGTAAGGAAATTTTATCAAGATTTCTATTATAACTGTGATATACCTTTGGGCTACTTACGTTATTTGTGCAAACGTATCACATTTTATGAATCTCAGGATAAGATAACAACAACAACAGGTACACAAACACACATCAATCTACTCATATGTTTTTATATGTTGTGGTGATATAAACATTTTAATATCACAACAAGCAGTATATCTTTTGTTTGTTATATCTTGTCCTCAAGAATTTGTGTTACATTTTTCGTATATAAATTTAGTAGATATTACTTATTGTTTTTTGATTTTTATTTCAAATTTAATTGATAAATATTTACATCAACATAACATCAAAATACTTCAGTCAGAAAGTTTAGTTACAAAAGAAAACAGCTAGGGTAACAAATTTATAAAACCATGTTAAATATTAAAAATATTTTAAAATGTTCAACGTTAAAATGTTATTGTTATGTTATTATTAAACGTCTATTTTTAATAAAAAAATTTTCTAATTAACTTGGTTTTTTAAAAATATTTTTCAGTTAATGTGGAGATTTTTAAAATATATATTATTTTAATTAACGTGAATTTTTTGAAAATATTTTTTTTTCAATTATCTTGGATTTTTTTAAGAACAATTTTTTTTATTAAGAAGGATGTTTTAAAAATATTCTTTCAATAAACGCAACATTTTAAGAATATTTTTGCAATTAATGTGGATTCTGTAATAATATTTTTTTCAATATAAAATTTTTTTCAATTAACGTAAATTTTTAAAAAAAATTATTTTATTAATGTGGATTTTTAAGAATATTTTTTCAATTAACGTGGGTTTTTAAGAATGTTTTTTCAGTTAACGTGGATTTTTTAAGAATATGTTTTTTTTTCAATTGACATGGATTTTTTTAAGTATATTTTTTTTTAATTAACTTGGATTTTTTAAGAACCATTTTTTATTAAGAAGGATGTTTTAAAAATATTCTTTCAATAAACGCAACATTTTAAGAATATTTTTGCAATTAATGTGGATTCTGTAATAATTTTTTTCAATATAAAATTTTTTTCAATTAACGTAAATTTTAAAAATATTTTAATATTATTAATGTGGATTTTTAAGAATATTTTTTTCAATGAACGTGGATTTTTTAAGAATATTTTTTTCAATTAACGTGGATTTTTTAAGAATATTTTTTTCATTTAACGTGTATTTTCTAAAATAGTTTTCTTAAATTAACGTGGTTTTTCTAAAATAGTTTTATTAACGTGGATTTTCTAAAATAGTTTTATTAAATTAACGTGGATTTTCTAAAATAGTTTTATTAAATTAACGTGGATTTTCTAAAATAGTTTTATTAAATTAACGTGGATTTTCTAAAATAGTTTTATTAAATTAACGTGGATTTTCTAAAATAGTTTTATTAAATTAACGTGAATTTTCTAAAATAGTTTTATTAAATTAACGTGGATTTTCTAAAATAGTTTTATTAAATTAACGTGGATTTTCTAAAATAGTTTTATTAAATTAACGTGGATTTTCTAAAATAGTTTTATTAAATTAACGTGGATTTTCTAAAATAGTTTTATTAAATTAACGTGGATTTTCTAAAATAGTTTTATTAAATTAACGTGGATTTTCTAAAATAGTTTTATTAAATTAACGTGGATTTTCTAAAATAGTTTTATTAACTTAACGTGGATTTTCTAAAATTGTTTTATTAACTTAACGTGGATTTTCTAAAATTGTTTTATTAAATTAACGTGGATTTTCTAAAATAGTTTTATTAAATTATCGTTGATTTTCTAAAATAGTTTTATTAAATTAACGTGAATTTTCTAAAATAGTTGTATTAAATTAACGCGAATTTTCTAAAATAGTTGTATTAAATTTTTTTTTTTTAATTAACGTGAATTTTCTAAAATAGTTTTATTAAATTAACGTGAATTTTCTAAAATAGTTTTATTTAATTAGTTTTATTAAATTAACGTGAATTTTCTAAAATAGTTTTATTAAATTAGGGTGGATTTTCTAAAATAGTTTTATTAAATTAGTTTTATTAAATTAACGTGAATTTTCTAAAATAGTTTTATTAAATTAGGGTGGATTTTCTAAAATAGTTTTATTAAATTAGCGTGGATTTTCTAAAATAGTTTTATTAAATTAGCGTGGATTTTCTAAAATAGTTTTATTAAATTAACGTGGATTTTCTAAAATAGTTTTATTAAATTAACGTGGATTTTCTAAAATAGTTTTATTAAATTAACGTGGATTTTCTAAAATAGTTTTATTAAATTAACGTGGATTTTCTAAAATAGTTTTATTAAATTAACGTGGATTTTCTAAAATAGTTTTATTAAATTAACGTGGATTTTCTAAAATAGTTTTATTAAATTAACGTGGATTTTCTAAAATAGTTTTATTAAATTAACGTGGATTTTCTAAAATAGTTTTATTAAATTAACGTGGATTTTCTAAAATAGTTTTATTAAATTAACGTGAATTTTCTAAAATAGTTTTATTAAATTAACGTGGATTTTCTAAAATAGTTTTATTAAATTAACGTGGATTTTCTAAAATAGTTTTATTAAATTAACGTGGATTTTCTAAAATAGTTTTATTAAATTAACGTGGATTTTCTAAAATAGTTTTATTAAATTAACGTGGATTTTCTAAAATAGTTTTATTAAATTAACGTGGATTTTCTAAAATAGTTTTATTAAATTAACGTGGATTTTCTAAAATAGTTTTATTAACTTAACGTGGATTTTCTAAAATTGTTTTATTAACTTAACGTGGATTTTCTAAAATTGTTTTATTAAATTAACGTGGATTTTCTAAAATAGTTTTATTAAATTATCGTTGATTTTCTAAAATAGTTTTATTAAATTAACGTGAATTTTCTAAAATAGTTGTATTAAATTAACGCGAATTTTCTAAAATAGTTGTATTAAATTTTTTTTTTAATTAACGTGAATTTTCTAAAATAGTTTTATTAAATTAACGTGAATTTTCTAAAATAGTTTTATTTAATTAGTTTTATTAAATTAACGTGAATTTTCTAAAATAGTTTTATTAAATTAGGGTGGATTTTCTAAAATAGTTTTATTAAATTAGTTTTATTAAATTAACGTGAATTTTCTAAAATAGTTTTATTAAATTAGGGTGGATTTTCTAAAATAGTTTTATTAAATTAGCGTGGATTTTCTAAAATAGTTTTATTAAATTAGCGTGGATTTTCTAAAATAGTTTTATTAAATTAACGTGGATTTTCTAAAATAGTTTTATTAAATTAACGTGGATTTTCTAAAATAGTTTTATTAAATTAACGTGGATTTTCTAAAATAGTTTTATTAAATTAACGTGGATTTTCTAAAATAGTTTTATTAAATTAACGTGGATTTTCTAAAATAGTTTTATTAAATTAACGTGGATTTTCTAAAATAGTTTTATTAAATTAACGTGGATTTTCTAAACTAGTTTTATTAAATTAACGTGGATTTTCTAAAATAGTTTTATTAAATTAACGTGGATTTTCTAAAATAGTTTTATTAAATTAACGTGGATTTTCTAAAATAGTTTTATTAAATTAACGTGGATTTTCTAAAATAGTTTTATTAAATTAACGTGGATTTTCTAAAATAGTTTTATTAAATTAACGTGGATTTTCTAAAATAGTTTTATTAAATTAACGTGGATTTTCTAAAATAGTTTTATTAAATTAACGTGGATTTTCTAAAATAGTTTTATTAAATTAACGTGGATTTTCTAAAATAGTTTTATTAAATTAACGTGGATTTTCTAAAATAGTTTTATTAAATTAACGTGGATTTTCTAAAATAGTTTTATTAAATTAACGTGGATTTTCTAAAATAGTTTT
Organism: Musca autumnalis; assembly: GCF_047663935.1. Lineage (NCBI taxonomy): Eukaryota > Metazoa > Arthropoda > Insecta > Diptera > Muscidae > Musca > Musca autumnalis. The sequence continues at coordinate 95,249 of NW_027411790.1, forward strand.
ATTAAATTAACGTGGATTTTCTAAAATAATGGAATTTTTATGAACATTTTTTTAACTTGGATTTTTAAATATTTTTTTTTTAAATTAACGTGAATTTTTTGAAAATATTTTTTTTTCAAATGACTTGGCTTTTTAAGAACCATTTTTTATTAAGGAGGATGTTTTAAAAATATTCTTTCAATAAAAGTAACCTTTTTAGAATATTTTTTCAATTAATGTGGATTCTGTAATAATATTTTTTCAATAGAGTACATTTTTATAAGATTTTTTTCAATTAACGTGAATTTTTTAAATACTTTGTTTTTTTAAGAATGTTTTTTCAGTTAAAGTGTATTTTTTAATGGACGTGGGTTTTTGAAGAATATATTTTTTTTTTCAATTAAAATGGTTTTTTAAGTATATTTTTTCAATTAACGTGGATTTTTTGAGCATATTTTTTTCAAATAACGTGGACTTTTTAAAACAGTTTTTTTTTCAATTAAAGCGGATTTTCTAGAGTAGTTTTATTAAATTAACGTGGTTTTTTGTGAACATTTTTTATTAACGTGGATTTTTTATGATTTTTTTTAATTAACGTGGATTTTTTTATAAAATTTTTTTAATTAACGTGGTTTTTTTAAATGTATATTTTCAATTAAGGTGGATTTTACAATTAACTAGGATGTTTTAAGAATATTTTTTTTTTGTATTCATATGGATTTAAAAAAAAAATAAAAAATATTTTTTTTTTTCAATTAACGAGGATTTTTAGCATATTTTGAGATTGAATTGGATATTTAAAAAAAAAAATTTTAATTGAAAAGGTTTTTATAAAAATATTTTTTTTTTCAATAAAATTGGATCTTTTTAGGAATGTTTTTTCAATTATCGTTAATTTTTTAAATACTTATTTTTCAAACAACTCACAGTGCGAAATGTGGGCACTTTAGCGGAACTATACTCATAACTTTTAATGTAAAGGACGTAGCTTACTAAATTTTTCCAAAAAATGTTTCTTATATTTGCGGGGCTTACGTGGATAAATATGGGCCACCTAGACCCACGGTTTCCTATAGTCCCTCCGTATCGGTGGCAATCGTTTTTACGTATTAGGTTCATTTTTCAACCGATTTTGCTGCAAATTGGTATATTGGGGTTTCAGTGGATGGAGAACATCTGTACAAAATTTTGTGAATATATGTTTGTATTTTGGTATAGTCCCCATTGAGCGATACCGGCCGATATGACATGTTTTAAAGGTTCAATGCACATTTACCAACATATTTGTTTGTATTTTGACATTTTTTTTGTTCATATTATTAGCAACGTAGGTTATCGTTTTGCTATAGCTCCAATATGGGGGGTCCCCCATTCGAGATATTTTGAAGGTGTTAGGGATTTATTGCCAGTTTAGTTTACTTGAAAATTTGTATTCGTTGAATAGAAAATGTTCTAATAAAAAAAATTACAGCATTTTTGAGATTTTTTTATTTTTAGTATAGTGTCATTTATATAACATTCATTTTACAAAATGAACGTTTCGATTGAGGATATGTTTATCTTATTACACGGTTCTGCAAATGAGTCTATCACCTAAAAGCATCTGGTGTAACTATGATTTTTTTAGGTACTTTACGATGTCTTTCGAAAACTGATCCAATGTGACCATTTTTTTCTCTATAATATGAATGAAATTAGCAAGAATGGTCTTTAAACTATAAAAAGCCACATTTCTTAGTATTGGTGAACACATTTTGGCATAAACGAAACCAACAATGACGTCTAATGCCGATTCTTCTGTCATATTTTCAAAAATATAGATATATGAATATTTCAACGACTTTCTGAAAAAGTCGCATATCTCTCAAACCTACGTGAACCTGCACCTATTTTTTGGTTTACCCAAAGAAAAATATCCTACCTCTCAGAAAATATGCAATTTTTTTTTTTCTGAAAATCACCAAAAATGTAGTGTTGGGCAATCTCGTTCCATTGAACGATTCGGATCACTGTCCTCGTTCAAAGACTAATGAGTAACATCATAAAAACCAACGTGTGAAATTAAGTATACGCAGTTTTGTCAAAGAAATTACCGGTGTCCATTGAACGAGATAGTGATCCGGATCGTTCAATTGAACGAGATTGCCCAACTCTACAAAAATCATTTAAAAACCTCCAAAGATTATATAAAAACAATATTTAGTAGACTTTTAAAAAAAGTACTTTTTGGGGAACGAATAGCAACCAAACTAAATTAGATTTTGAGATGTGTGTCCGTCTGTCCATTAAAAATTTCAATCATGCCACAAGCCGCTATTATGGGCTAATCTTCACGATTTCCTCCGGTTCAGAGCAGAATAGATCGTTAAATATTTAGGGGGTTCACCAAAAACTATTTTTATCCAATTTTGTAGCGGCTGTGTAGGTAGCAAAGGTAGCCTGATCGGCGTGAAATTTTATGTAAAGTTTGGGTTTACGACAGAGAAGTAGTTTTCAATTTAACGTGATGACGGGTTAAATTGACCAGAACTTTTGTGTGTAAATTGGTAAAGTTTTTAGTGAAATAACTACATACATAAATCTTTATTCCTGGAAACTATGTTAAACCAATGTAAGTTATATTTAGAAGAGAAACGATTTACTTTTCCATTGATGCTAAGTATGTTGATGTACAGGGTCAGATAACAGGGTTACATCCTAGTATATACAGGGATCCCTCAGTTTTAGTTGTGGGTAGTGTAACCTTAATCACGCTAGAGGCCACAGTTATAGTTCAATACTGATAAATGTTTGCACGAGGTAATAGTTTTGATCAAGGATGGCGCCAATAATAGTTGATAATGATCGGATAGTATTTAGCGGGTAAAATGTACCATAAATTTTGTGGGAAAAATATCCAAATTTAATTTTTAATCATTAATTTAAATTCTGGTGGTATATTCGGACAACTTACGAAAACTAAACAAGCGAACCAAATCTTGACCTCTCACTTGATGCAAATTATATCAATGTAGCATTTAGATAAAGGAATTACTGTCTAACATCACGGTGCGTCTGAACCAACTTTATATGGAAGGTGCTTAAACCTGGGATTCTGAATCTACAATGTTCACAGATGAGGAAAATAAAAAAAAAAAAAAAAAAAAAACAGTAAGGGAAGGATCAAAGTCGGGCGGGGCCGACTATATAATACCCTACACCACTGTGAATATATAAAATATATGTGGGGGCTAAATCCAAATCAGAACAGATTTCGATATAATTTTTCACATTTATTTGTAGACCAAATTCCGTCACATAGTCCAAATTTCATCAAAATCGGACATATATAGCGTGTTTCGTGCATCAAATACCTCAAATCTGCCTAAAATATATATGGGAGCTATATCCAAATCGGAACCGATTTCGATATAATTTGGCACACTTATTTCTAGGCCAAATCCCGGCAAACATTTCAAATTTTATTGAAATCGGTTTTCGTGCATCAAATACCTAAAATCGGCCGAGAATATATATGGGAGCTATATCCAAATTTTAACCGATATCTGTACACTTATTTCTAGACTAAATACCATCGCACATTCCAAATTTAATTGAAATCGGTCATATATAGCGTGTTTTGTGCACCAAATGCCTTAAATCGGGCGAAAATATATATGGGGGCTATATCCAAATCTAAACCGATTTCTATATAATTTGGCACACTTATTTCTAGACTAAATTCCGTGGCACATTCCAAATTTCATTGAAATCGGACATATATAGCGTGTTTCGTGCACCAAATGCCTTAAATCGGGCGAAAATATATATGAGGGCTATATCCAAATCTGAACCGATTTCGATATAATTTGGCACACTTATTTCTAGGCCAAATCCCGGCAAACATTCCAAATTTAATTGAAATCGGTCACATATAGCGTGTTTCGTACACCAAATGCCTTAAATCGGGCGAAGATATATATGGGGGCTATATCCAAATCTGAACCGATTTCTATATAATTTGGCACACTAATTTGTAGACTAAATTCCGTCGCACATTCCAAATTTCATTGAAATCGGACATATATAGCGGGGTTCGTGCACCAAATGCCTTAAATCGGGCGAAGATATATATATATATATATATAAAAAACTATCTTCCCCAATTTTCATGCGAATCGGACAATAAATGCGACCTGTACTTTGTTTACAAAAATACATGGACAGACGGACATGCGTAAATCGACTCAGAAAGTAATTCTATGTATATCCCTAAAAGGAACTATGGGTCTATTTCGTTTCCTTTTGTATGTTACAAACTAATGCACAAAGACATAATACCCCTTACCACAAGGTGGTGTAGGGTATAAAAAAAGACTTAAAACAATCCAATGAGGAATGTGAAATCAATTCCAAAAACACTCACTCACAGGCAACTGTGGTGATGTTTTTATACCCTCAGCCTTTAGGCTAAAGAGGGTATTTACACTTTGATACAACCAAAAATGTGCCTCATCGAAATAATGGTTTTAGACCCCAAGTATGTTTGCACGATATCCGTTTCCGACAATTTTGAGTAGATCTAGCAATGTCCGTCCGTCTGCCTGTCTGTCTGGCTGGCTGGCTGGTGCGCACGATAACTTTCGAACGGATCAATCGATTCGGTTCAAATTGTGGGTATCGAAATATTTTGTCCAGATTCGATTTAAGTTCGAAGATGAGCCATATAGGTCCACTTCTTAAGGTACCTCCCCCACAAATGTTCAAAAATTGTCGCAAAACTTGTGCGCACGATAACTCTTGTAGGGAATAACCGATTTGGTCCATACTTTGCACATCGTGTAATTTCTACCAAACTTAGATTAGGTTCCAATATGGACTCAATCGGTCCACTCCTTCGGGTACCTCCCACACAAAATTTCGGAAAAGTTCAGTTTAGGACCTGGTCTCGAATCGCTTTGATTTTTGTTTACGCAAGTTGTATTCGCTGTCCTCTATACGACGCTGTAAGTTTCATTAGGGGCAAGTCCATACTTCCTGAGAAAATAGCCTGAAAGTTACAAAAAACCCTATGACACCGTGTGTAGTGGTTGGAGCGCAAGATAACTCTCGAACGGATCTGCCGATTCGGTCCAAAATTTGGCTTTCGTAATATTTTGTCCAAACTTAGTTCAAGTTCAAAGATGGATTATATCGGTCCACTCCTTCCGGTACCTCCCCCACAGAAGTTCGAAAATGTTCGGAAAATTTGTGTGTACGATAACTCTTGAAGGGAGTAACCGATTTGGTCCATACTTTGCACATTATGAAATTTCTACCAGACTTAGATGAGGTTCCAATATGGACTCAATCGGTAAACTCCTTCGAGTACCTCCCACACAAAATTTCGGAAAAGTTGAGTTTAGGACCTGCTCTCGAATCGCCTTGGTTTTTGTTGTAACATCTTGTATTCACTGTCCCCTATACGAAGGTACAAGTTTCCACAGGGGCAAGTCCATACTTCCTGAAAAAAAATAGCCTGAAATTTGAAAAACAAACCCTATGACACCATGTTTATGGGTGGAAGCGCAAGATAATTCTCGAACGGAAATGCCGGTTCCGGCCAAAATTTGGCCTTCGTAATATTGTTTCCAAACATATTTTAAGTTCGAAGAAAAGCCATATCGGTCCACTCCTTCAGGCACCTACCCCACAAAAGTTCAAAACATATTCGGAAAAATTGTGGGCACGGTAACTCTTGATGGGAGTGACCGATTTGGTCCATACTTTACACATTCTCATAATATCTACCAGATATAGGTCAGGTTCGAATATGGACTATATTTGTCCACTCCATCCCGTACCTCCCACACAAAATTTTGGATAAGTTCACTTTAAGACCTGCTATTGAATCGCTTTGATTTTTGTTGAAGCAACTTACATTCGCTGCCTCAATTACGATGGTAAAAGTTGTTTCAGGGGCAAGTCCATACTTCTTGAGAAAACAGCCCGAAGGGTGTAAAAACTCCCTAAGGCACCCCCATGGTCTATGTCGGTCCATTCCTCTAAGTACCTTTTCAGCAAAATTTTTGAACTTTAATCCTAATCAACATTTTTGTCGGTTCATACGAGACCAAAATTTTGAAACCCCCTAAATACATAAGTTTTTTGTGAAAAAAAGTGTTTCAATTTGCACAGGCTGAGGGTATATCTCTGTCGGCAAAGCCGACTGATTCTTTTTTACTTCCTTTTTTTCAACTTGTTCCATGAGTTCTTAGTTGATACGTGCTGATAGTTGTTTGCAAATATTTTTGTTCTGATGTTTTTTGGGAAAGCCGAAAAGTGAGTGTGATTCTGTTTTATTTGAGAATACTAGACACTTAAAAAGTTCGGGTTTTCGCTAAAAAAGGCATAATTTCAAAAAGCTGAAAAGCAAATTGATAATTCCCTTCGACGGGATGAAATCATAATATTGGTAGCGATCAGTAAACTTTTGCAACACTTTCATTTCGTTTTGAAAACATTACTCTCTGTAACAGGAAGTAATGATGAAGTTTAAGCCGTTGGTGTAATACTTCAGACTTAACAAGTAAAAAAGCGTTTTATACCCTCCACCATAAAATATTCTGAACTAAAACGGAAAAATTATATTCTTTCCTGTCCACAATTTTAGGCAAAGATATCTTGTGACCACTGATACCTAAATTAGGTAAAAAAAACATAAAAAATGTATATACTCGGTAGGGAACCTTATATGGGGCTATATAAAAGAATAAATCGGGAGGTACAGTTATATAGGGGGCTATACCTAAACATGGACCTATGTTGACTGTTTTTAGTGGAGATATTTTGTGACCACTGGAAAGCCCAAACGTAAAACTACATGTAGTTCGGTCAAAAATGTAGTTAAAATCCACAAAATACCGAAAGTCGGAGGTACCGTTATATGGGGGCTATACCTAAACATGGACCTATGTTGACAGTTTCTGGTGGAGATGTTTTGTGATTACTAGAAACCTTAACTCTCAAATTACAGGTAGTTCCATCAAAAATTTTAGCTAAAATCCTCAAAATACCGAAAATCGGGAGGTACCGCTATATAGGGGCTATACCAAAACATGGGCCTATGTTGACAGTTTTTAGTGGATATACTTTGTGACCACTGGGAACCCCAAACCTGAAATTACAGATAGTTCGGTCAGAAAATGTAGTTAAAATCTACAAAATACCGAAAATTGGGAGGTACCGTTTATAGGGGCTCTACCAAAACATGGTCTTATGTTGACAGTTTTAGGTGGATATACTTTGTGACCACTGGGAACCCCAAACCCGAAATTACAGATAGTTCGGTCAAAAAATGTAGTTAAAATCCACAAAATACCGAAAATGGGGAGGTACCGTTTATAGGGGCTCTACCAAAACATGGTCCTATGTTGACAGTTTTTGGTGGAGATATTTTGTGATTACTAGGAACCTCAACTGTCAAACTACAGGTAGTTCGGACAAAAATTTTAGCTAATATCCTCAAAATACCGGTAATCGGCGGATACCGTTATATGGGGGCTATACCAAAACATGGACCTATGTTGACGGTTTTTGGTGGAGATGTTTCGTGACCACTGGGAACCACAAACGTGAAATTACAGGTAGTTCGATCAAAAAATGTAGTTAAAATCCATAACATACCGAAAATCGGGAGTTGCCGTTATATGGGGGCTTTACCAAAAAGTGTTCCGCTATAGCCCATCTTCGAACTTGACCTGCCTATGGAAAAAATACGCTCGGGTGCAAAATTATTGCGAACGCTAGAGTGATTACAAAAGACGGACAGACGGACATGGCTAGATCGTCTTAGAATTTGATCCTGATCAAGAATATATATATTTTATATGGTCGCAAATGATTAGTTCGATGCGTTAAAAACAGAAAAACAAACTTAATATACCCTCCATACTCTGGTGGAGGGTATAAAAACAACAAAATGAGATTGAAACTTCAAGCAAAACAAAACAAACAATAAATATTAATTATTTTGGTTCAGTTCGCTTTAAGTCATTTGGTACAAAAGCCAGATAGGTAAAAACTTTAGTATCTCCCTAAATGAAATGTTTACGAGTGAAAAGCTTATGCATAGAGGTAGTGTTGTAGGGTATCACATAGTCGGCCCCGTCCCGACTATAGAATTTGCTCACTTGTTTTATTTAATCTAATATTATTTTTAATTAAATCAAATTTGTTTCCTTTTCTAAAAAAATCCTTATAGAAAAAAGAAACAAAAAACAAAATTTTGATATTTTCTGTTCATATTAAATAATTTTTTTTGTTACCCGTCCCCGCTCAAAAGAAACCATATGCTACACACTTTTCATATGCATGCATATGTGTGTGTAAATGTGGATTTTATGTGCATTTGTGGTTATATGAATATTTTATATAAACTTTGTGTTTGTAAAAAACGACAATATTTTTTCTGTTGGTTTACAAATTTATTTTAAATGAAAACGGAAGGAAATTGTTAAATATGAAATTGACTAACAGTAAACAATCTGTTAGTCAATGTTAGAGAAAGAGCTTCCTTTTGCTTTCAAAAATAAAAAAGAAGTGTTATTGCTTTTCTATTTAATATTTGTTGTGTGAATGAATTCCTAAAAAATCCATTACAGTTTTACTGTGGAATAAGTGTTTGTGATCTTAATGTAGTCATAATAATTTTAGACATACAATTCTAAATAATAATATTTAATTTGGAAATTCAATGTTGAAAGTAGAACGCCACATTTTATTTTTTGCCAAAAATGTAGTTTGACTTTGTTATTTAAGAATATAAAAAAATGTATTTAAATGTTTACTTACCTGAATGTTTATATAATATTTTTATATATCCCCAACGCAATTTTGTATCAAAAAAATGTAGCATCTGAAAAAACAGTTAATGGAATTCCATTAGTGGCAAAAGGAAAGCTTGAAAACATGCATTTAACTTTTGGCATATTGACACATTCTTATGGCGAAAAAGTATTCAAAGATAAAAACCCTGTGCTTGGGTTTTTTAAACACATTTCCCGGATAATGTTGCAAAACCCATACCCATGGGTATTCATAACATCTGTATGATGATTTCGCATAAAAAAATCCCAAATGAATGAATAAATGAATGCAGGTGAAATAATTCGAAAGTCAAAAAAGCAACAATTACATTTTAACATTTAGTTTTTCCTCAATTCCAATGAATTGTTCAATTAATTACCCTAGAGATTTAAAGGCCTTTTTATGTAAATAGCAATAATTTAACTATGTTTTCTTTTGCAGACTGAATGTTAATTAGTATTGAAAAAAGTCAAACAAATTTAACAATTTAAATTATTAAATAAAAAATGTTAAATCCTATTGCCAAATCTCAACATGTGTAATGCAAAACTCTACACTTTGGTGTAGGAAATTCCATATGAAAAATTTGCCATAAAAAAGGAAATGAAGTCAGTCAGAACAGGATATGAGACCAACATATGGCTTAGAGCATTACAAAACATCACCACAATTTCATTGAAAATCCTGACACTTTGTAAAATGCAATATGTATTTGAACATTATCCCAAACAGCGTTTTGGTTTTATAATATCTCTTTCATACCACAAAAAACGCCTACATTTGTTGCAATAAGTGAGGCATCTTCCGCAGGGTTTCTTCTTTAAAAGGAAATGTATGGATGGGTCTTGACAAGATATGACAGATTTTTTTGGCAAGAAAATATACATTAATTTTACATTTGTTCGAGGCAAGCGAGCTTTAAGTGACATGTAAAATATTCTGTTGTGGGGGTTGTAAAAAGCAAAGTGAACTAAGAATTTTTAAATATTTGTATAAATCGCTGATTCTTTAAAAACATTTTAAATAAATAGTGGATTTTTTAAAAATATTTTTTAATAAATCCTGAATTTTTTAAAAATATTTTTTAAAAAATCATTGATTTAAAAATATTTATTTAATATATCGCGTTTTTTTTAAATTATAATAGATGGCGTATTTTTTAAAAGAAATGTTTAATAAATCGTGGATTATTTAATTACATTTTTTAATAAATCGTGGACTTTTTCAAAAATATTTTTAATAAATCGTGGATTTTTTAAAAATACTTTTTTAATAAAAAGTGGATTTTTTAAAAATATTTTTTTTTAACAAATCGTACATTTTTTTACAAGTCGTGGATTTTATAATTTTTTTTAAATGTGGAATTTTTTAACAAATTGTGGAGTTTATAAAAATTTTGTTTAACAAACCGCAGATTTTATATTTTTTTTTTTTGTTTTTTCAAAATAGTCTGGCTTTGTAATAAATCGTGGATTTTTTAAAATATTTTTTAGCAAATCGGTTTTTTTAAATACATTTTCAATAAATCGTGCGTTTTCTAAAATTATTTTTTAATAAATCGTGGATATTTTTTAATAAATCGTGGATATTCTTAAAATATTTTTTTTAATAAATTGTGGATTTATTAAAAATATTTTTAATAAATCGTGGATTTTTTAAAAAAACATTTTTTTAATAAATCATGGATTTTTTAAAAATATTTTTTAATAAATCGTGGATTTTCTTAAAATATTTTTTTAATAAATTGTGAAATTTAATAAAATTTTTTGTAATAAATCTTGGATATTATAGCAAATATTTTTTCAGTAAGTCGTGTATTTTTAAAAATCTTTTTTATTAAATACTTTTTCAATAAATCGTGCATTTTCTAAAAATATTTTTTAATAAATCATGGATTTTTTTAATAAATCGTGGTTTTTTTAATAAATCGTGGATTTTTTTTAATAAATCGTGGATTTTCTTAAAATATTTTATTAATAATTCGTGGATTTTCTTAAAAGATTTTTAATAAATTGTGGATTTATTAAAAATATTTTTAATAAATCGTGGATTTTCTTAAAATATTTTTTTAATAAATTGTGGAATTTAATAAATTTTTTTTAATAAATCTTGGATTTTATAGCAAATATTTTTTCAGTAAGCCGTGTATTTTTAAAAATCTTTTTTATTAAAGCGTTGATTTTTTTTAAATATTTTTTTAATAAATCGTAGATGTTTTAAATTTTTTTTTATAAATCGTGTTTTAAAAAAAAAAATAATAAATCGTTGATTTTTTTAAAAATATTTAAAATACGTGGATTTTTTAAAAATATTTATTTATTTAAATTTTTTTTTAATAAAATGTGGATTTTTTAAAAATATTTTTTTAGTAAATCGTGGATTTTTTAAAAATATATTTTTTAGTAAATCGTAGATTTTTTAAAAATATATTTTTTAGTAAATCGTGGGTTTTTTAAAAATATATTTTTTAGTAAATCGTGGGTTTTTTAAAAATATATTTTTTAGTAAATCGTGGATATTTTAAAAATATTTTTAGTAATAAATAAATCGAGTGTTTTTTTTCAATAAATCGTGGATTTTTAAAAATATTTTTAATAAATAATAGATTTTTTAAAAATATTTTTTTCATCGATAGTGGATTTTTTAAAAATGTTTTTTTAGAAAATCGAGGATTTTTTTTTAAATTATTTTTTTAATAAATCGTGGATTTTTTAAAATTATTTTTTTAATAAATCGTGGATTTTTTAAAATTATTTTTTTAATAAATCGTGGATTTTTTAAAATTATTTTTTTAATAAATCGTGGATTTTTTAAAATTATTTTTTTAATAAATCGTGGATTTTTTAAAATTATTTTTTTAATAAATCGTGGATTTTTTAAAATTATTTTTTTAATAAATCGTGGATTTTTTAAAATTATTTTTTTAATAAATCGTGGATTTTTTAAAATTATTTTTTTAATAAATCGTGGATTTTTTAAAATTATTTTTTTAATAAATCGTGGATTTTTTAAAATTATTTTTTTAATAAATCGTGGATTTTTTAAAATTATTTTTTTAATAAATCGTGGATTTTTTAAAATTATTTTTTTAATAAATCGTGGATTTTTTAAAATTATTTTTTTAATAAATCGTGGATTTTTTAAAATTATTTTTTTAATAAATCGTGGATTTTTTAAAATTATTTTTTTAATAAATCGTGGATTTTTTAAAATTATTTTTTTAATAAATCGTGGATTTTTTAAAATTATTTTTTTAATAAATCGTGGATTTTTTAAAATTATTTTTTTAATAAATCGTGGATTTTTTAAAATTATTTTTTTAATAAATCGTGGATTTTTTAAAATTATTTTTTTAATAAATCGTGGATTTTTTAAAATTATTTTTTTAATAAATCGTGGATTTTTTAAAATTATTTTTTTAATAAATCGTGGATTTTTTAAAATTATTTTTTTAATAAATCGTGGATTTTTTAAAATTATTTTTTTAATAAATCGTGGATTTTTTAAAATTATTTTTTTAATAAATCGTGGATTTTTTAAAATTATTTTTTTAATAAATCGTGGATTTTTTAAAATTATTTTTTTAATAAATCGTGGATTTTTTAAAATTATTTTTTTAATAAATCGTGGATTTTTTAAAATTATTTTTTTAATAAATCGTGGATTTTTTAAAATTATTTTTTTAATAAATCGTGGATTTTTTAAAATTATTTTTTTAATAAATCGTGGATTTTTTAAAATTATTTTTTTAATAAATCGTGGATTTTTTAAAATTATTTTTTTAATAAATCGTGGATTTTTTAAAATTATTTTTTTAATAAATCGTGGATTTTTTAAAATTATTTTTTTAATAAATCGTGGATTTTTTAAAATTATTTTTTTAATAAATCGTGGATTTTTTAAAATTATTTTTTTAATAAATCGTGGATTTTTTAAAATTATTTTTTTAATAAATCGTGGATTTTTTAAAATTATTTTTTTAATAAATCGTGGATTTTTTAAAATTATTTTTTTAATAAATCGTGGATTTTTTAAAATTATTTTTTTAATAAATCGTGGATTTTTTAAAATTATTTTTTTAATAAATCGTGGATTTTTTAAAATTATTTTCTTAATAAATCGTGGATTTTTTAAAATTATTTTTTTAATAAATCGTGGATTTTTTAAAATTATTTTTTTAATAAATCGTGGATTTTTTAAAATTATTTTTTTAATAAATCGTGGATTTTTTAAAATTATTTTTTTAATAAATCGTGGATTTTTTAAAATTATTTTTTTAATAAATCGTGGATTTTTTAAAATTATTTTTTTAATAAATCGTGGATTTTTTAAAATTATTTTTTTAATAAATCGTGGATTTTTTAAAATTATTTTTTTAATAAATCGTGGATTTTTTAAAATTATTTTTTTAATAAATCGTGGATTTTTTAAAATTATTTTTTTAATAAATCGTGGATTTTTTAAAATTATTTTTTTAATAAATCGTGGATTTTTTAAAATTATTTTTTTAATAAATCGTGGATTTTTTAAAATTATTTTTTTAATAAATCGTGGATTTTTTAAAATTATTTTTTTAATAAATCGTGGATTTTTTAAAATTATTTTTTTAATAAATCGTGGATTTTTTAAGATCATTTTTTTAATAAATCGTGGATTTTTTAAGATTATTTTTTTAATAAATCGTGGATTTTTTAAGATTATTTTTTTAATAAATCGTGGATTTTTTAAAATTATTTTTTTAATAAATCGTGGATTTTTTAAAATTATTTTTTTAATAAATCGTGGATTTTTTAAAATTATTTTTTTAATAAATCGTGGATTTTTTAAAATTATTTTTTTAATAAATCGTGGATTTTTTAAAATTATTTTTTTAATAAATCGTGGATTTTTTAAAATTATTTTTTTAATAAATCGTGGATTTTTTAAAATTATTTTTTTAATAAATCGTGGATTTTTTAAAATTATTTTTTTAATAAATCGTGGATTTTTTAAAATTATTTTTTTAATAAATCGTGGATTTTTTAAAATTATTTTTTTAATAAATCGTGGATTTTTTAAAATTATTTTTTTAATAAATCGTGGATTTTTTAAAATTATTTTTTTAATAAATCGTGGATTTTTTAAAATTATTTTTTTAATAAATCGTGGATTTTTTAAAATTATTTTTTTAATAAATCGTGGATTTTTTAAAATTATTTTTTTAATAAATCGTGGATTTTTTAAAATTATTTTTTTAATAAATCGTGGATTTTTTAAAATTATTTTTTTAATAAATCGTGGATTTTTTAAAATTATTTTTTTAATAAATCGTGGATTTTTTAAAATTATTTTTTTAATAAATCGTGGATTTTTTAAAATTATTTTTTTAATAAATCGTGGATTTTTTAAAATTATTTTTTTAATAAATCGTGGATTTTTTAAAATTATTTTTTTAATAAATCGTGGATTTTTTAAAATTATTTTTTTAATAAATCGTGGATTTTTTAAAATTATTTTTTTAATAAATCGTGGATTTTTTAAAATTATTTTTTTAATAAATCGTGGATTTTTTAAAATTATTTTTTTAATAAATCGTGGATTTTTTAAAATTATTTTTTTAATAAATCGTGGATTTTTTAAAATTATTTTTTTAAAATTATTTTTTTTTAATAAATCGTGGATTTTTTAAAATTATTTTTTTAATAAATCGTGGATTTTTTAAAATTATTTTTTTAATAAATCGTGGATTTTTTAAAATTATTTTTTTAATAAATCGTGGATTTTTTAAAATTATTTTTTTAATAAATCGTGGATTTTTTAAAATTATTTTTTTAATAAATCGTGGATTTTTTAAAATTATTTTTTTAATAAATCGTGGATTTTTTAAAATTATTTTTTTAATAAATCGTGGATTTTTTAAAATTATTTTTTTTAATAAATCCTGGATTTTTTAAAATTATTTTTTTAATAAATCGTGGATTTTTTAAAATTATTTTTTTAATAAATCGTGGATTTTTTTAAATTATTTTTTTAATAAATCGTGGATTTTTTAAATTATTTTTTTAATAAATCGTGGATTTTTTAAAATAATTTTTTTAATAAATCGTGGATTTTTAAAATTATTTTTTTAATAAATCGTAGATTTTTAAAATTATTTTTTTAATAAATCGTAGATTTTTAAAATTATTTTTTTAATAAATCGTGGATTTTTCAAAATTATTTTTTTAATAAATCGTGGATTTTTAAAATTATTTTTTTAATAAATCGTGGATTTTTAAAATTATTTTTTTAATAAATCGTGGATTTTTAAAATTATTTTTTAATAAATCGTGGATTTTTAAAATTATTTTTTTAATAAATCGTGGATTTTTTAAAATTATTTTTTTAATAAATCGTGGATTTTTTAAAATTATTTTTTTAATAAATCGTGGATTTTTTAAAATTATTTTTTTAATAAATCGTGGATTTTTAAAATTATTTTTTTTAATAAATCGTGGATTTTTAAAATTATTTTTTTAATAAATCGTGGATTTTTAAAATTATTTTTTTAATAAATCGTGGATTTTTAAAATTATTTTTTTAATAAATCGTGGATTTTTAAAATTATTTTTTTAATAAATCGTGGATTTTTAAAATTATTTTTTTAATAAATCGTGGATTTTTAAAATTATTTTTTTAATAAATCGTGGATTTTTAAAATTATTTTTTTAATAAATCGTGGATTTTTAAAATTATTTTTTTAATAAATCGTGGATTTTTAAAATTATTTTTTTAATAAATCGTGGATTTTGTAAAAATTGATTTTAAAAAATCGTGGTTCTTTTTAAATATTTTCTTAAAAAATCGTGGATTTTTTAAAATTATTTTTTTAATAAATCGTGGATTTTTTAAAATTATTTTTTTAATAAATCGTGGATTTTTTAAAATTATTTTTTTAATAAATCGTGGATTTTTTAAAATTATTTTTTTAATAAATCGTGGATTTTTTAAAATTATTTTTTTAATAAATCGTGGATTTTTTAAAATTATTTTTTTAATAAATCGTGGATTTTTTAAAATTATTTTTTTAATAAATCGTGGATTTTTAAAATTATTTTTTTAATAAATCGTGGATTTTTTAAAATTATTTTTTTAATAAATCGTGGATTTTTTAAAATTATTTTTTTAATAAATCGTGGATTTTTTAAAATTATTTTTTTAATAAATCGTGGATTTTTTAAAATTATTTTTTTAATAAATCGTGGATTTTTTAAAATTATTTTTTTAATAAATCGTGGATTTTTTAAAATTATTTTTTTAATAAATCGTGGATTTTTTAAAATTATTTTTTTAATAAATCGTGGATTTTTTAAAATTATTTTTTTAATAAATCGTGGATTTTTTAAAATTATTTTTTTAATAAATCGTGGATTTTTTAAAATTATTTTTTTAATAAATCGTGGATTTTTTAAAATTATTTTTTTAATAAATCGTGGATTTTTTACAATTATTTTTTTAATAAATCGTGGATTTTTTAAAATTATTTTTTTAATAAATCGTGGATTTTTTAAAATTATTTTTTAATAAATCGTGGATTTTTTAAAATTATTTTTTTAATAAATCGTGGATTTTTTAAAATTATTTTTTAATAAATCGTGGATTTTTTAAAATTATTTTTTTAATAAATCGTGGATTTTTTAAAATTATTTTTTTTAATAAATCGTGGATTTTTTAAAATTATTTTTTTTAATAAATCGTGGATTTTTTAAAATTATTTTTTTAATAAATCGTGGATTTTCTAAATTAATTTTTTAATAAATCGTGGATTTTTTAAAATTATTTTTTTAATAAATCGTGGATTTTTTAAAATTATTTTTTTAATAAATCGTGGATTTTTTAAAATTATTTTTTTAATAAATCGTGGATTTTTTAAAATTATTTTTTTAATAAATCGTGGATTTTTTAAAATTATTTTTTTAATAAATCGTGGATTTTTTAAAATTATTTTTTTAATAAATCGTGGATTTTTTAAAATTATTTTTTTAATAAATCGTGGATTTTTTAAAATTATTTTTTTAATAAATCGTGGATTTTTTAAAATTGTTTTTTTAATAAATCGTGGATTTTTTAAAATTATTTTTTTAATAAATCGTGGATTTTTTAAAATTATTTTTTTAATAAATCGTGGATTTTTTAAAATTATTTTTTTAATAAATCGTGGATTTTTTAAAATTATTTTTTTAATAAATCGTGGATTTTTTAAAATTATTTTTTTAATAAATCGTGGATTTTTTAAAATTATTTTTTTAATAAATCGTGGATTTTTTAAAATTATTTTTTTAATAAATCGTGGATTTTTTAAAATTATTTTTTTAATAAATCGTGGATTTTTTAAAATTATTTTTTTAATAAATCGTGGATTTTTTAAAATTATTTTTTTAATAAATCGTGGATTTTTTAAAATTATTTTTTTAATAAATCGTGGATTTTTTAAAATTATTTTTTTAATAAATCGTGGATTTTTTAAAATTATTTTTTTAATAAATCGTGGATTTTTTAAAATTATTTTTTTAATAAATCGTGGATTTTTTAAAATTATTTTTTTAATAAATCGTGGATTTTTTAAAATTATTTTTTTAATAAATCGTGGATTTTTTAAAATTATTTTTTTAATAAATCGTGGATTTTTTAAAATTATTTTTTTAATAAATCGTGGATTTTTTAAAATTATTTTTTTAATAAATCGTGGATTTTTTAAAATTATTTTTTTAATAAATCGTGGATTTTTTAAAATTATTTTTTTAATAAATCGTGGATTTTTTAAAATTATTTTTTTAATAAATCGTGGATTTTTTAAAATTATTTTTTAATAAATCGTGGATTTTTTAAAATTATTTTTTTAATAAATCGTGGATTTTTTAAAATTATTTTTTTAATAAATCGTGGATTTTTTAAAATTATTTTTTTAATAAATCGTGGATTTTTTAAAATTATTTTTTTAATAAATCGTGGATTTTTTAAAATTATTTTTTTAATAAATCGTGGATTTTTTTAAATTATTTTTTTAATAAATCGTGGATTTTTTAAAATTATTTTTTTTAATAAATCGTGGATTTTTTAAAATTATTTTTTTAATAAATCGTGGATTTTTTAAAATTATTTTTTTAATAAATCGTGGATTTTTTAAAATTATTTTTTTAATAAATCGTGGATTTTTTAAAATTATTTTTTTAATAAATCGTGGATTTTTTAAAATTATTTTTTTTAATAAATCGTGGATTTTTTAAAATTATTTTTTTAATAAATCGTGGATTTTTTAAAATTATTTTTTTAATAAATCGTGGATTTTTTAAAATTATTTTTTTAATAAATCGTGGATTTTTTAAAATTATTTTTTTAATAAATCGTGGATTTTTTAAAATAATTTTTTTAATAAATCGTGGATTTTTTAAAATTATTTTTTTAATAAATCGTGGATTTTTTAAAATTATTTTTTTAATAAATCGTGGATTTTTTAAAATTATTTTTTTAATAAATCGTGGATTTTTTAAAATTATTTTTTTAATAAATCGTGGATTTTTTAAAATTATTTTTTTAATAAATCGTGGATTTTTTAAAATTATTTTTTTAATAAATCGTAGATTTTTTAAAATTATTTTTTTAATAAATCGTGGATTTTTTAAAATTATTTTTTTAATAAATCGTGGATTTTTTAATATTATTTTTTTATTAAATCGTGGATTTTTTAAAATTATTTTTTTAATAAATCGTGGATTTTTTAAAATTATTTTTTTAATAAATCGTGGATTTTTTAAAATTATTTTTTTAATAAATCGTGGATTTTTTAAAATTATTTTTTTAATAAATCGTGGATTTTTTAAAATTATTTTTTTAATAAATCGTGGATTTTTTAAAATTATTTTTTTAATAAATCGTGGATTTTTTAAAATTATTTTTTTAATAAATCGTGGATTTTTTAAAATTATTTTTTTAATAAATCGTGGATTTTGTAAAATTATTTTTTTAATAAATCGTGGATTTTATAAAATTATTTTTTTAATAAATCGTGGATTTTTTAAAATTATTTTTTTAATAAATCGTGGATTTTTTAAAATTATTTTTTTAATAAATCGTGGATTTTTTAAAATTATTTTTTAATAAATCGTGGATTTTTTAAAATTATTTTTTTAATAAATCATGGATTTTTTAAAATTATTTTTTTAATAAATCGTGGATTTTTTAAAATTATTTTTTTTAATAATTCGTGGATTTTTTTAAAATTATTTTTTTAATAAATCGTGGATTTTTTAAAATTATTTTTTTAATAAATCGTGGATTTTTTAATATTATTTTTTTAATAAATCGTGGATTTTTTAAAATTATTTTTTTAATAAATCGTGAATTTTTTAAAATTATTTTTTTAATAAATCGTGGATTTTTTAAAATTATGTTTTTAATAAATCGTGGATTTTTTAAAATTATTTTTTTAATAAATCGTGGATTTTTTAAAATTATTTTTTAATAAATCGTGGATTTTTTAAAATTATTTTTTTAATAAATCGTGGATTTTTTAAAATTATTTTTTTAATAAATCGTGGATTTTTTAAAATTATTTTTTTAATAAATCGTGGATTTTTTAAAATTATTTTTTTAATAAATCGTGGATTTTTTAAAATTATTTTTTTAATAAATCGTGGATTTTTTAAAATTATTTTTTTAATAAATCGTGGATTTTTTAAAATTATTTTTTTAATAAATCGTGGATTTTTTAAAATTATTTTTTTAATAAATCGTGGATTTTTTAAAATTATTTTTTTAATAAATCGTGGATTTTTTAAAATTATTTTTTTAATAAATCGTGGATTTTTAAAATTATTTTTTTAATAAATCGTGGATTTTTTAAAATTATTTTTTTAATAAATCGTGGATTTTTTAAAATCATTTTTTTAATAAATCGTGGATTTTTTAAAATTATTTTTTTAATAAATCGTGGATTTTTTAAAATTATTTTTTTAATAAATCGTGGATTTTTTAAAATTATTTTTTTAATAAATCGTGGATTTTTTAAAATTATTTTTTTAATAAATCGTGGATTTTTTAAAATTATTTTTTTAATAAATCGTGGATTTTTTAAAATTATTTTTTTAATAAATCATGGATTTTTTAAAATAATTTTTTTTATAAATCGTGGATTTTTTAAAATTATTTTTTTAATAAATCGTGGATTTTTTAAAATTATTTTTTTAATAAATCGTGGATTTTTTAAAATTATTTTTTTAATAAATCGTGGATTTTTTAAAATTATTTTTTTAATAAATCGTGGATTTTTTAAAATTATTTTTTTAATAAATCGTGGATTTTTTAAAGTTATTTTTTTAATAAATCGTGGATTTTTTAAAATTATTTTTTTAATAAATCGTGGATTTTTTAAAATTATTTTTTTAATAAATCGTGGATTTTTTAAAATTATTTTTTTAATAAATCGTGGATTTTTTAAAATTATTTTTTTAATAAATCGTGGATTTTTTAAAATTATTTATTTAATAAATCGTGGATTTTTTAAAATTATTTTTTTAATAAATCGTGGATTTTTTAAAATAATTTTTTTAATAAATCGTGGATTTTTTAAAATTATTTTTTTAATAAATCGTGGATTTTTTAAAATTATTTTTTTAATAAATCGTGGATTTTTTAAAATTATTTTTTTAATAAATCGTGGATTTTTTAAAATTATTTTTTTAATAAATCGTGGATTTTTTAAAATTATTTTTTTAATAAATCGTGGATTTTTTAAAATTATTTTTTTAATAAATCGTAGATTTTTTAAAATTATTTTTTTAATAATTCGTGGATTTTTTAAAATTATTTTTTTAATAAATCGTGGATTTTTTAATATTATTTTTTTAATAATTCGTGGATTTTTTTTATAATATTTTTTTATTAAATAGTGGATTTTTTTTAAAATATTATTTTAATAATTCGTGGATTTTTTTATAATATTTTTTTATTAAATAGTGGATTTTTTTTAAAATATTATTTTAATAATTCGTGGATTTTTTTATAATATTTTTTTATTAAATAGTGGATTTTTTAAAATTATTTTTCAATAAATCGTGGATTTTTTAAAATTATTTTTTAATAAATCGTGGATTTTTTAAAATTATTTTTTAATAAATCATGGATTTTTTTAAATTATTTTTTTAATCTTCTTCTTCTTTATTTGCCTATTCGATTTTCGAATGTTGGCGACCAAAATGCAAATATAAGAATATTATTACAATAGTTTTATATTATAGTACTTAAATTATTAAATATTGTTTATAATATCGGCAAAAGTCTCTCTGTTTCTGGCTTCGCTTAGCAGATTTATGACATCACGTATACCGGTCCATTCTTGGATGTTGTTGATCCATAGTAGTTGTTTCCTCCCTCTAGTAGGCCTTCCTTCAATGTTTACACGGATAATACTTTGCAGCAGTTTGTATTTCGGATTCCTCATAATGTGGCCCAAGTATGCCGTTTTCCGTCTCTTTATGTTGTTCAGCAGTTCTTTTTCTTTATGTAATCTTCTTAGAACCTCATTATTTGATATGAATTGTGTCCATGATATCTTTAAGATGCGGCGATATGTCCACATCTCAAATGCTTCCAGTTTTTTCATATCTACGGATTTTAAGGTCCATGTTTCCATGCCATACAATAGGACAGACCATACATATGTTTTCATATATCTTATTTTGGTTTTTAAGTTTACGTTATGGCTTGTGAAAACTTTTTTATATTTAAAGAATGTGTCTCTGGCCATTTCAATCCTGCAGGCTATTTCTTTAGAAATGTCCCATTCGTCGTTGATTATCGCTCCAAGATATTTAAAACTTTGGACTCTTTCCACATTTATTTCATTAATTTTTAATAGGGCCGTATTAGCATATGTATGATGTTTACTGATGACCATGTATTTCGTTTTTTTTTATGTTGATTTTAAGACCGTATTTTTCGCTGCAAGTGGTCAATCTGTTAACCAGTTCTTGAAGTGCTGTCATATTATCGGCTATGAGAATGGTGTCATCGGCATACCTTACGTTGTTAATGAACGTTCCATTTACATATATTCCTTTCCGGACACCATTTATTGATTCGTGGAATATTCGTTCAGCGTATATGTTGAATAATAGAGGGGAAAGGACACAACCTTGTCTAACACCTCTGGAAATATTAATATTTTCGGTCAGTTCGTCATTGACGTTGACTTGCGCTGTTTGGTGCCAGTACAAATTTTTTGTGCATTCAACCTCCTTCTCTTCTACTCCAATGGACAATAAAATCTCGAACATTTTGTCATGTTGGACCGTGTCAAAGGCTTTTTCATAATCAATAAAGCATAGGAACACGTCTTTCTGCGAATTTCGGCATTTTTATACCCTCAGCCTTTAGGCTAAAGAGGGTATTTACACTTTGATACGACCAAAAATGTGCCTCATCGAAATAATGGTTTTAGACCCCAAGTATGTTTGTACGATATCTGTTTCAGACAATTTTGAGTAGATCTAGCAATGTCCGTCCGTCTGTCTGTCTGTCTGTCGGTCTGTCTGGCTGGCTGGCTGGTGCGCACGATAACTCTCGAACGGATCAATCGATTCGGTTCAAATTTTGGGTATCGAAATATTTTGTCCAGATTCGATTTAAGTTCGAAGATGGGCCATATAGGTCCACTCCTTCAGGTACCTCCCCCACAAATGTTCAAAAATTGTCGCAAAATTTGTGCGCACGATAACTCTTGTAGGGAATAGCCGATTTGGTCCATTCTTTGCAGATCGTGTAACTTCTACCAAACTTAGATGAGGTTTCAGTATGGACTCAATCGGTAAACTACTTCGAGTACCTCCCACACAAAATTTCGGAAAAGTTCAGTTTAGGACCTGCTCTCGAATCGCTTTGGTTTTTGTGGTAACATCTTGTATTCACTGGTCCCTATACGAAGGTACAAGTTTCCTCAGGGGCAAGTCCATACTTTCTGAAAAAATAGCCTGAAAGTTGAAAACCAACCCTATGACACCATGTTTATGGGTGGAATAAGTTCACTTTAAGACCTGCTATTGAATTACTTTGATTTTTGTTGAAGCAACTTACATTCGCTGCCTCAATTACGATGGTAAAAGTTGTTTCAGGGGCAAGTCCATACTTCTTGAGAAAACAGCCCGAAGGGTGTAAAAACCCCCTATGGCACCCCTATGGTCTATGTCGGTCCATTCCTTTAAGTACCTTTCCCGCAAAATGTTTTAACTTTAATCCTAATCAAAATTTTTGTCTGTTCATAAGACCAAAATTTTGAAACCCCCTAAATACATAAGTTTTTTTGTGAAAAAAGTGTTTCAATTTGCACAGGCTGAGGGTATATCTCTGTCGGCAAAGCCGACTGAAACTTTTTTACTTGTTGAACTAACGCTTGTAAAGCGAGTAGAGCTTCGCGGGTTCCCATCCCATCTTTAAACCCAAACTGGCCGGTCCCCATAGCCTTTTCACTAGGCCGGGGCGATTTGAAAACCTTAATGGGCCCTTCGCGTTTCTGATTCCTGGGGTTGAACTGAGCAAAAAAGTCTACTGGACCATATGTCTACGATGAAAATCGAGCCTCCCGATTTTGACTTTAAGTTATTTATCTACGTTTTTTTGACATCTTGGCATATAACAGCCAAACCATTGAGATTTTCGAGCCAACACAAAGACAAAAATTGTAGCCAAGACAGCAGTTATGAACTCTCTAATATATCGCAAAAGCATTGGAACGCTTTTTCAGGCAGTTTTGGGCTTGAGAAGGTGCAAACTTTTCGGAAAATGTCGATAAATGACATTGTGCTACAAAATTTGACCCGAAAAATATTCAAGTGTTCTGATGCAAAACTATATCGTGTTGGGATCCATGGACAACGACAGTGCCTTTATTTCATTTGGGTCACTTCGTTTTATTTTTTTATAACGGTAAAATTAGTGAAAATCTGGTTTTGTTACATTTTCAAATTTAAACGGGCATATCTTATTTTTTTTCCACAACGGATTTCTTTTGATCCTTCTTCCTTTTAAAGGGGTGCATAATGTCTTGTGAATAAGCTATTATTGTTTTAAATCGGTTAACAAATGGCTAAGTTATAGTGGTTTATGTCTGAAAAACCCCACAAAAAAACTATAAAGGAATTTCTCATAATTTGCAAAATAAATATTGAACAAAACAAAAAACATTATATTTTTGAAAATTATGAGAAATTCCTTTATAGTTTTTTTGTGGGGTTTTTTCAGACATAAACCACTATAACTTAGCCATTTGTTAACCGATTTAAAACAATAATAGCTTATTCACAAGACATTATGCACCCCTTTAAAAGGAAGAAGGATCAAAAGAAATCCGTTGTGGAAAAAAATAAGATATGCCCGTTTAAATTTGAAAATGTAACAAAACCAGATTTTCACTAATTTTACCGTTATAAAAAAATAAAACGAAGTGACCCAAATGAAATAAAGGCACTGTCGTTGTCCATGGATCCCAACACGATATAGTTTTGCATCAGAACACTTGAATATTTTTCGGGTCAAATTTTGTAGCACAATGTCATTTATCGACATTTTCCGAAAAGTTTGCACATTCTTAAGGCCAAAACTGCCTGTAGGAGCGTTCCAATGCTTTTGCGATGTATTAAAGAGTTTTCAATTACTGTCTTGGCTACAATGTTTGTCTTTGTGTTGGATCGAATTTCCCAATGTTTTGGCTGTTATATGCCAAAATATCCAAAAAACGTCAATAAAAAACTTAAAGTCAAAATCGGGAGGCTCGATTTTCACGGTAGATATATGGTCCAGTGGACTTTTTTGCTCAGTTCAATCCCAGGAATCAGAAACGCGAAGGGCTCATTAAGGTTTTTTTCCACACAAATCGCCCCACCCTACTTTTCACATTTCATGTAGATTCTGGAGTGAATGATCTTCAGAAATATTTTGAGTGCATGGCTCATTAGGCTAATTAGTCGGTAGTCATTACAGAATTTTGGACGACTTTTTTTAGGGATGGTTATAAAAGTTGATGTAAGCCAATCTTTGGGATATTTACCAGTTTCGTGAACGTAGTTAAAAAGTTTCGTAAGAAGGTTTACGTTATTACCATCAATTAACTTTAACAATTCTGAAGGAATCTCGTCAGGACCGCACGCTTTTTTATCTTTTAATGCCTTTATGGCTGTTTCAACCTCTGTTCTTGTGATAGGTATCCCGGATAATTGTTGGTCTACCCGTCTTTCATAGATTGACCGATTTTCGTCAGTAAAAATGGTTTTTATGTAATTGCTCCATATATTTTTCTGTTCAGTAGTATCCAAGACCGCTTGATTATTTTCATTATATACCACTTTTGGTATTCCTCTGTAGTATATCCCAGCAGCTTCCTTAATTTTTTTGTGAAGATTGAAGTCGTCGTGTAATTGTTGCAGTCGCTCTATTTCCCTGCATTGGCCATTAAGGTATTCATATTTGGCATGGCGTATATTAATTTGTATTTCCCTGTTTATTTCGTAGTACAATTCGTAATTCGTGTTTTTATATTTTCGCCGTTCTTCCATTATGTCCAGTATCTGTTTTGTCATCCAATCTTTTTTTTTTGTGGTTTTCCTGTGTAGGAATGATTGTTGTCAGCAATTGTTTTAATGACACATTTTATGGATTCCCAAATATTTTCTGCATCTTCACTGTTTACTGAGGTGAGTTCGTTGCTTAAGAGTTGCTTTACATTTGTTCGAACTGTTGGCTCCTCTAGTTTCTGTACATCAATCTTTTTCTTGTGGTTGGCCCGCTTAGCATGTGCAGAAAGTTTAATTCGTAATTTAGACATTAATAAGTTGTGATCCGATGGCACGTCCGCCCCCGGGTACGTCGAAGTCTTTTTTACGCTTGAGCTGAAGCGTTTATTAATAAGAATATAATCAATCTGATTTCTAATAATATTGTCCTTTCTGTCCAGGGGTGATTTCCATGTATAGAGGCGTCTTGCAGGCAAGCTAAATCGTGAATTTTTTAATAATATTTTTTAAATAAATCGAGGATTTTTTAATAATATTTTTTAAATAAATCGAGGATTTTTTAAAAATATTTTTTAAATAAATCGAGGATTTTTTAAAAAAAACTTTTTTTATTAAATCGTTGTTTTTTTTAAATATTTTTTTTATTAAATCGTTGTTTTTTTTTTTAAATATTTTTTTATTAAATCGTTGTTTTTTTTTAAATATTTTTTTATTAAATCGTGGATTTTTTTCAAATATTTTTTAATAAAACGTGGATTTTTTTCAAATATTTTTTTATTAAATCGTGGATTTTGTAAAAATAGTTTTTTAATAAATCGTGGATTTTTTTCAAATATTTTTTAATAAATCGTGGATTTTTTTCAAATATTTTTTAATAAATCGTGGATTTTTTTCAAATATTTTTTAATAAATCGTGGATTTTTTTCAAATATTTTTTAATAAATCATGGATTTTTAAAAGTATGTTTTGGTAAATCTTGGATTTTTTTAAATATTTTTTAAAAAATCGTGGATTTGTTTCAAATATTTTTTAATAAATCGTGGATTTTTTAAAAGTATATTTTGATAAATCAAGTTATTTTTTTAAATATTTTTTAATAAATCGTGGATTTTTTTAAAATATTTTTTAATTAATCGTGGTTTTTTAAAACTATTTTTTTAATAAATCGGGGACTTTTTAAAACTATTTTTTAATAAATCGTGTATTTTTTAAATATTATTATTAAAAAAATCGTGAATTTTTTAAAAATATTTTTTAATAAGTCGTGGATCTTTCAAAAATATTTTTTAATAAATCGTGAATTTTTTAAATATATTTTTTTAATAAATCGTGGATTTTAAAAATATTTTTTAATAAATCGTGGATTTTTTAAAAATATTTTTTAATATTGTGGATTTTTTAAAAATATTTTTAATACATCGTGGATTTTTAAAAATATTCTTTTTAATAAATCGTGGATTTTTTTTAAATAATTTTTAAAATGTTTTTTAATAAATCTTTAAAATATTTTTTAATAAAACGTGAATTTTTAAAATATTTTTTTAATAAAACGTGAATTCTTTAAAACAATTTTTTAAGGATTTCCAAAATTTGGCCTTCATAATATTTTGCCCAAACTTATTTTAAGTTCGAAGATAAGCCATAAGCCTTCAGGTACCTCCCCCACAAAAGTTCAAAAATGTTCGGAAAAAGTGTGCGCACGATAACACTTGATGGGAGCGACAGATTTGGTCCATACTTTACACATCCTACCATATCTACCAGACATAGATCAGGTTTTAATATGGACTATATTTGTCCACTCATTCGGGTACCTCCCACACAAAATATCGGAGAGGTTCACTTTAAGACCTGCTCTCGAATCACTTTGATTTTTTTTTTAAAATTGTTGGTTACTGGGCTTTTTTGGTCAGTAATAGTTTTAAATGATAATAAAAAGAATTTTATTTCATTTTTGCTCGACGTTTCGTTGGCTTTTTTCCAACTTTATCAAGAGCGTCTTTTATTTGAAATTCTGGTAACAAAATAAATGAAAGTTAACATTTTTTTAGTGTATGGCTTGTTGTTAATTATTGCACTTAAGTTTAACTCACTTTTCTTATTTCTTCATCGTTATTTATTCCTTATAGTATTAAAAACTGGACTCCACAACATACATTTAATACAATAATTAATAAATAATTAAATAAATAAATAAAATCACAGTTAAACTTAAGCTAATTTTATCACAGAACCGTTCCTACATTATCGCAATTGAATACTGAAGCTTAGTGTTATCTTTGTCTTCTTTTGTGTTTATTGATTTTCTTATCCTCTGTTGTATTCGTAGGCTTTCTAATGTGTATCGTTTGTTCTCCTTTTTCTCCCTATCCAAAATTTTGACATTTTTAAGATCTGCTGTGTGCTTAGTTTCCTTTATGTGTTGTGAAAGCGCGGTTTTTTCTGTTCCTTTATTGATATCTGTTTCATGTTCTCCCACTCTCACACTTAACTGACGTTTTGTTGTGCCTACGTACACTCTCCAACATTCTTCATTGTCATTACCCTTACAAGTTATTTCATATACTACATTGTTTTGTTTAAGTTTCTCTTCTTTGGTTTTGGTTCGCTTAAATATCGTTTGCAACGTCTCGTTCGATTTGTGTGCTATCATTGTTGTTGTTCCTTTTATGATATTTTTTAAGTTCTTTGATTCTGTCAGATTGGGTAAATATGGTACACTGATAAAAAGTTGTGATTTGATTTCGTTATTATTATGGTTTTCAATTTTATTGTTTTTCGGATTGCTAATTATATTATTTATTATGTTTTGCGGGTAACTGTTTTTCTTCAGTATTCCTATAAATTTTTTAATATTTTTGTCCATGAATTTTTTGTCCGTTATTAAATTTATCTTGTTAAATAGGCTTTTCGCAGTATTAATTTTCATAGTTTTTGGTTGTGTTGAGTGAAAGTTAATAATTCGTCCTGAAGAAGTATCTTTCGTATACCATTCTGTTACCAGTTTCTCCTCATCTCTTATTATCCACATATCAAGGTATGGTAGTTTTTTGTTATTTTCCTTTTCTATTGTAAATTTGAGTTTCTGGTGGTAGTTATTTAATAGATTGAGGATAATGTTTTCATCGTTTTTGTTTATGATCGCAAAAATGTCGTCCACATATTTCGTCAGAAGTTTAATTTTAATACCATTTTTGTAAAGTTCCGTAATAACATCGTCAAGAAGTGTGTCTAGTACGATATCTGCTATCGTAGGTGACAAGGGATTGCCCATTGGCATACCATACGTCTGTTGGTAGAATTTATCGTTGCATTTAAAATAGTTGTTGTCCTTCAGGACAAAGTTTAGAATTTTCAAAAACGTTTGCTTTGGTATTTTTGTGCTTTCTTGAATTACTTTCCATTTTTCCATGATATTTTTTATTGCCAAATGGGTTGGAATATTAGTAAACAAAGATATTACGTCGAAAGACACAAGTATTTCGTCTTTTTCCAAATGAATATTGTTTAGTTTTTCTTTTAAGTTTATACTATTTTTTATATTGTAGTTTGTTGAAATTAACGACTTCAGGATTTTACCGATGTATTGTACTAGGTTGTAGCATGGTACATTTACTTTTTTTTTTGAACAAAATTGCATTTGCTGCATCTATTGCGACGATAAAAGTTGTTTCAGGGCAAATCCATACTTCTTGAGAAAACAGCCAGAAAGGTGTTAGAACCCCTAGCCATATGTAGTGGCTGGAGATAACTCTCGAACTGATCAACCGATGTGGTCCAAAATTTGGCCTTCGACATATTTTGTCCAAATTTAGTTTCAGTTCGAAGATGGGCAATACCACAACTTCCGCTGCTCCCTCCCAGTACTTAAAAAAATGTCACTAAAATTGTATGCACGATATCTCTTGAACGGGCTAACCAATTTGGTCCAAACTTGGGATCTCCTAATACTTAGTCAAATTTAGTTTAACTTCTAAGTTCAAAGGCAAGTTGATATGTCCAAAAAGGGACACAAAATTGTGAAAAGACCCTAAATTCACATAGGCTGAGGGTATATCTCTGTCGGCAAAGCCGACTGATACTTTTTTACTTGTTTTAAATATTATTTTATAAATGGTGATTTTGTTGAAAATATTTTTTAAATAAATATTTTTTAAAATAAATCGAGGATTTCTTAAGAATATTTTTTTATAGATCGTGGGGTTTTTGAAAATATTTTTTAATAAATCGTGGATTTTTTAAAAATATTTTTTAATAAATAGGTAATTTTTTAAAAATTATGTTTAAAGAAATCGTGTATTTTTAAAAATATATTTTTTTAAATCGTTGATCTTTTAAAAATATTTTTTAATAAAAAATAATATTTTTCTATAAATATTACATTTATGAAATACATCTATTATGAAATCGTGGATATAAAAAAAATTAATCAATTGTGCATTATTTAAAAATATGTTTTATTAAATAGTGTATTTAAATATTTTTATTAATTTTGAATTTCTAAATAATTCTTTAAAAATATTTTGTCGATATTCCTGGATTTTTAAATATTTTGTTTAAAGTAGTTTATTTTATTTTTAATATTCCTGGACTTCTCCCAAACATTCTTTTATATAATATTTTTAATAATTACGGATTTGTTTTAAATTATTCCTATCTTTACAAAGTAATTTATTCTCTTTAAGCAAAATTTTTCCAAGACTTTCCTCCCATTCATTGCATGAATACTATGAAGCTGCTTTTGTCAATCCCGTATGACACCAACTCAAAAGTATCTCAGCCACGGCGGAGGTTAAAAAAACTGAAATAAATGAAGTACTTTATATACGTATGTATGTGTGTGGGTGTCTTTTTTTCTTTGATGTGGTTGAATGCGAAAATTTTCAAGTCAAATGTTAAATTTGCAATTTTCCGAAAGTTTTGCCTTACATCTGACTTGAGTTTCTCTCCTACCAACCGAAAAAATATGACACTTTTTTCCAAGCACCCCTTTATTATTAGAGCTGAGTCAAGTGATTGTCAACGATGTCAAAAACACTTTAGATCACATTCATATATGAATAAAAAAACGCAAACAAGCCTGACAACAACTACCAGTGAAGAAAATATGCGAAACTCTGAGAAACCAGAAAGAGATAAAGCCACGAACGTTTAAAAGCAAAACTGCAGGAAAATTTTTACAAAATGCTCAAGTGATACATTAAAATTCATTAGAATACAAAAGTATATTTTCCGTAAATGGTGTGTGGGATACAGACATACCCAGCAAACCAAATGTCGGATGTCCGACACGTCTGAACAATTTCGGAAGCAACGTCGTTCAGATTTCGTTCCGATTTCTAAACGATTTTTCGGAGCGGAAGTAGTTCAGATTTTGTACCGATTTCGTTCCGATTTCGGAACGAATGTCGGAAAGAAATTTCCTTTCCGAATTTCCCAAGGATTTTCTTCAGATTTCGTTACGAAATCGGATCGAAATCGATACGATGTCGCTCCGACACTTCGTTCCGAAATTATGGCAACTACTTCATACAACTTTAGTTAAGATATAGTTACGATTTCGGATCAGACATCGGACGCATCGTCCGAATTTTGTTCCGATTTCGTTAAGATGTCGGTACGATTGGTTTGCTGGGTACATACATGCATACATATGTATGTGTATGTATGTACAGAATATATGACACTGTGTAATGGTTGCTGTACTGAGTATTGTGGTAGATTGTGCCATCTGAACCAATGTATTTTACCGTTATTTACTCCTACCACCCCACTTCGTTTTTTGGTATTTTCAATAAAAACCACAGCCTTAAAGGATGCTTCATTTTGTTAACATAATGAAAAAACCATTCTGCATTCTGTGTGGTAAAGAGCAGCAGCAGTCGGATAATGACGATGATACTCTTAAAAGGAAATAAAATAAATAAGAATTCAACAACAAAATAACCAACATCGACAGCCGTATTAAAAACCCAACTGCGAATATTTTATCTTTTATCTACATACATAACGCTACGGAATTTTCTACCGCTCACTTCTTTGTCATTAGTTATCGATATGGTTAAGTTGTTTGCCTTTTTCCAGTTGTTGGCTTTTTTGTGTAACGCATTTAAGTGGCAGCAAAAGGTCGGAAATTTATTGTGACATTTTTGTGGTTGAATAAATTCACAAGCGCCAATGAGTGTGTATGTCGCCCAGTGTGCGCGTCAAACCGAAAAGTTGTTATTTAAATACACAGAGGTATGAAATGTGTCGTGGTGTTGTTTTTTTTATTTTGTTCCCTTCTTTGTGGCCACTTGGAGTATATGGAATGGAGGGGAATGTATTGTAATGAAAATGAGATACATTTTTCGTACTATGCAGTTTAATTTTTGAAGGGCGTATGTTCCTTCAAACGAAATTCAATTCGATTTAAAAAAGATTCGAAGAAATTTACAGAAATGGGTCACTAGTAAAAAATAAGGAAATTTGTGTTCATAAATTATTCTATATTAGCTGAGAATTGTTTAACTCCAAAAAAAGCAAAATATTTAATTTTCTTTAAAATGTTTTCCTTAAACAAATATTTTAAAAATCCAAGATTAAAAAATATTTAAAAATCAATAATTTTTTTCATTTCTAATATAAAAAACCGCGATTAAAACAAAATCAAATCTTTTATTAAAATTCTTTTAAAAAATACGATCTTTTTAAATGTTCTGAAATAAAAAGACTTTTCGAAAATTATTCTTTGAAAATTATTTTTTTTTTCAAATTTCACGTATAAAAAGATTTTCGGAGAAATGTTCTTAAAAATTACTTTTCTTTTAAAATTTTCCTAAAAAAATGTTCTTCAAAAATCCACGATTTTTATACCCTCAGCCTTTAGGCTAAGGAGGGTATATACACTTTGATACGATGAAAATGTGCCTCATCGAAATAATGGTTTTAGACCCCAAGTATGTTTGGACGAAATGTGTTTCAGACAATTTAGAGTCGATCTAGCCATGTCCGTCCGTCTGTCTGTCTGTCTGTCCCGCTGGCTGGAACGATAACTCTCGAACGGATGAACCGATTCGATTCAAATTTTGGCTTTCGTGATATTTAGCCCAAACTTAGTTTAAGTTCGAAGATGAGCTACATCGGTTCACTCCTTCCGGTACCTCCCCCACAAAAGTTCGAAAATGTTCGGAAAGTTTGTGCGCACGATAACTCTTGAAGGGAGTGACCGATTTGGTCCATACTTTGTATAGTGTAAACTTTCTACCAGAGTAATATGAGGTTCCAATATGGTCTCAATAGGTCCACTCCTTCGGGTACCTCCCACACAAAATTTCGGAAAAATTCAGTTTAGGGCCATCTCTCGAATCGCTTTGATTTTTGTTTCAACAACTTGTATTCACTGCCCTCCATACGATGGTACAAGTTTCATAAAGGGCAAGTCCATACTTCCTGAGAAAATAGCATGAAAGTTGCAAAAAACCCCAATAACACCGTGTAAGGTGGTTGGAGCACACGATAACTCTCGACCGGATCTGCCGATTCGGTCCAAAATAGGGTCTTAGTAATATTTTGTCCAAACATACTTTAAGTTTGAAGATAAGCCATATCGATCCACTCCTTCAGGTACCTCCCCCACAAAAGTTCAAAAATGTTCGGAAAAATTGTTCGCACGGTAACTCTTAAAGGGAGTGGCAGAATTGGTCTATATTTTACACATCCTAATATATCTACCAGATATAGATCAGGTTCAAATATGGACTATATTTGTCCACTCTATCCGGTACCTCCCACACAAAATTTCGGATAAGTTCACTTTTAGACCTGATATCGAAACACTTTGAATTTTTTTGAAGCAACTTGCATTCGCTGCCTCATTTACGATGGTAAAAGTTTTTTTAGGGGCAAGTCCATACTTCTTGAGCAAACAGCCCGAAGAGTGTAAAAACCCCATATGGCACCATATGTTGTGGCTGGAGATCCACTTCCATAACGGTCAATGTCGATCCATTCCTTTTAGTATCTCCTCCGCAAAACTTTTGATCTTTAATCCTAATCAACATTTTTGTCGGTTCAAATGTCCAAAATTTTTAAAACCCCCCAAACACATACGTTTTTTGGGAAAAAATTTTTTCACTATACACAGGCTGAGGGTATATCTCTGTCGGCAAAGCTGACTCATACTTTTTTACTTGTTTAAAATATTTTTGAAAAAATTTCTTTAAAAATCAACGATTTTTAAAAAATATTCTTTAAAAAATTCAAGATTTTTGAAATATATTATTTAAAAAATTCATGAATTTAATAAATATTCTTTTAAAATCCACAGTTTTTGAAAAATATTCATTAAAAAATCCAAGATTTTAGAAAAATCATTCCTTTAAAAAAATCCACGAATTTTGAAAAAATTTTCTTTAAAAAATCCAAGATTTTGGAAATATATTATTTAAAATTCCATGATTTTTAAAAAATCGACGATTTTTGTAAAAATATTCTTTAAGAAAACCATGTTTGTTAAAACATCAATTTTTAAAAATTTCACGATTATTAGAAAAATAATTTAAAAAATTCACGATTATTAAAAAATACCTTAAAAACCCCATTATTATTAGCCTAATAGGCAAAATTTTCAAATAAAAATAAAAATCAGCTTGAGCCAGGCTGGGGTTCGAACCCACGTCCTTGAAAAACACATGGAAAAAAGTGTTGTCACGGCGTGTTAGTGTTCAGAACCAAACTCATAACTTTCAAAGGCTACGCTAAGCGTTTGTCATGAAAGCCATACAAAGATTTGAACAAAAAATTCAACTTTGTAAAAAAAACAACTTGCATTTGAAAGAGGAAATAAGTTAGAGGATAGCGAAGCCGCCCCACAGTCGATGTGTCTGAGGAGCCTTCCTAAACCAAAGGCGAAACATGCATGTCACACAGTGGTGATTGTGTGGGTTCGTATCGTCGGCTTTCCTTTTTCAAAAAGCATCTTGGTCAGTAAGCTCGTCTCTAACGAGAAATTAATTAAAAAAATTAATAAAAAATGACCTTCGCCTAATAGGCAAAATTTTCAAATAAAAATAAAAATCAGCTTGAGCCAGGCTGGGGTTCGAACCCACGTCCTTGAAAAACACATGGAAAAAAGTGTTGTCACGGCGTGTTAGTGTTCAGAACCAAACTCATAACTTTCAAAGGCTACGCTAAGCGTTTGTCATGAAAGCCATACAAAGATTTGAACAAAAAATTCAACTTTGTAAAAAAAACAACTTGCATTTGAAAGAGGAAATAAGTTAGAGGATAGCGAAGCCGCCCCACAGTCGATGTGTCTGAGGAGCCTTCCTAAACCAAAGGCGAAACATGCATGTCACACAGTGGTGATTGTGTGGGTTCGTATCGTCGGCTTTCCTTTTTCAAAAAGCATCTTGGTCAGTAAGCTCGTCTCTAACGAGAAATTAATTAAAAAAATTAATAAAAAATGACCTTCGCCTAATAGGCAAAATTTTCAAATAAAAATAAAAATCAGCTTGAGCCAGGCTGGGGTTCGAACCCACGTCCTTGAAAAACACATGGAAAAAAGTGTTGTCACGGCGTGTTAGTGTTCAGAACCAAACTCATAACTTTCAAAGGCTACGCTAAGCGTTTGTCATGAAAGCCATACAAAGATTTGAACAAAAAATTCAACTTTGTAAAAAAAACAACTTGCATTTGAAAGAGGAAATAAGTTAGAGGATAGCGAAGCCGCCCCACAGTCGATGTGTCTGAGGAGCCTTCCTAAACCAAAGGCGAAACATGCATGTCACACAGTGGTGATTGTGTGGGTTCGTATCGTCGGCTTTCCTTTTTCAAAAAGCATCTTGGTCAGTAAGCTCGTCTCTAACGAGAAATTAATTAAAAAAAAAACGGTAAGTTCGGCCTGGCTCAACTTTTTATACCCTGAAACCATGAAATACTCTGATGGGTAGGTACCGTTATATAGGGGCCAGGGACGTACGCAGGGGGGGGGGGGCACAGGGGGCCCGGGCCCCCCCCGAAATGATTTGGTCGAACAAAATTTGCTGAGCTACTTCAACAAATTATTACCTTTTTGTTTATCGTAAATATTTTTTAGTTGTGGAGATTTTAAATGAAATGTGGTTTTGAAATTTATGTACTAAAAATGTACTTCATTTACAAGTTTTGTAAGAAACATTTTCAAATTTCTGTTTGAAATTTTCAAATTTTTCTGAATTTAGGCCATATCGTTCCAGTATCAAAAAATAAACAAATTCGGAGTTCCGCCCTGAATATACTCCGTATTTGCTATGTCATTTTCGAATTTTATGGTATCCTGTATTAAAAAATGTTACGGGTTCAATATTGTGAGAATGCAAGTGCATGAAATGAACAATCTTACATTTTGTAGATTGTTCATTTCATGCACTTCCATACTTCCACCATATCGACACCTCCAAATAATAGTATGCTAAGTCTAAAAAGTGAGTTTTGCAGGAGAAGCTCTCAAAGTTTGGAAATTTCTTTGACCTTCAGTACTATGCCAAGTAAATATTTGTTTATAACTTCTGTTCGGATAGTCCGATTATTACCAAAATTTGACAGAATTTAAGTTAAAGGACGTTAAATATAAAAATTTAAAGAAATTGAAAACATGCTAAGTCGACTTAGCATACTATTGTTTGGAGGCGTCGATATATCAAGGAGTTTTCGTGGAATATATCTCGAAAACCATTAGAAATTTATTTCTACAATTTTGTTGTTCACATTCTTTGTGGTATTGAGGTAATACTGGGTACCTCCGAGAATAATATAAACCAACTTATGTCCTGCTTTCGTAAAATGTTAAAATTTGTGTGTGATAGAAATAATTATTCACAGCTTTTTCTTCAGTTTTTAGGCTCTTCATTTGATCGGTTTCTTGAAATCCTCTGCCTCTGTTTCTTTAAAACGTGGGCAACCTTCATGTCTGATGCCTTATTTCCAGTTTCTTTCTATTTCTAGAAACTCTCAGTTACAAAAAATCTCTTTACTTCAAGTATTGTCGTTTTCAGTTTCTCAACAGACTTTCAAAAACAGATTGAATTATTTCAATGAAATTCCTTAAAAATACTTATCTTTTCTATTTCTGTCATCATTGACACTGTTGATTTGTTAATTGCTTCATATTTTTCCCTTTTCGTCAAAAAAACGTTCGTTAAGGATTTTTTTTTATTTTTAGTCGTTATTATAAGCAACTTTTGTAACTATTTATTGTATATCTAGAAACATATAAACCACGCAGGCTCAGTTTGAAACTAAACAAAATAAATAAAAAGTAGGAGAAAATAATAAAGAAAAATTAATTGTTGTGGTTTAAAAACTTCTAAAATCTGCTTGAATTTTTTTCCTATTGTATGTGTATAATTTTACCCTCAGCCATTAGGCTAACGAGATTATACATATATACACTTTGATACAATACAAATTTCCCTAATCGAAATAATGTTTTAGACTCCACAAATGTTTGGACGAAATCCGGGTCAGACAATCTGCAGTCATTTATCCCAGTCTGTCTCTCTGGCTGGAGCGCTTGACATTTCTCAAACGGATTAACCGATTTGGTAAAAATTTTGGACGACGTAATATTTTTCCAAAGTTAGTTTAAGAAAAAACATTTGTTCAGAACTTCCACAATCGTTAAGATAAATACCCAAAAGTTTCGATATTTTTGTCGGTAAGATATGTGTCCGAAAAAGGCCACAAAAATTCTGAAAACCTCCAGAATACAAATCTTGTCAATAGATAAAAGTCAAAGCCGACTGATACGATTTTACTTGCTTTTCGAAATATAATTGACAAGTTTTCATGAGTTTACTTCCAACAGTTTACAAGTTACGACTTTGGGCACAAGTGATTGCTTAATCGGTGTGGGCAGAATAGAGATATTTGCTTATTTTTTACAAAATATTTGAATTCCAATAAATAGCAAAACCGATATTCAGAAAATTGTTAATGTCATCGAGTTCAAAAGCTTCTTCTCGTACAGCTAATAAATAAAAAACGCTTCTTCTGAAAAATTATTTCATAGGTGGTCAAACAAAAGAGATATCGCAATAGTCGGTAATACATCCCTTTTTCCATTTTTGTGCAATCACACTACAGGTCGAAATTTTGATCGGATCCTCACGAAATTTTTGGGGGTTGATGGGGTCTCACAGAAAAAGAATTCTATTGATGGCTGGCATACCTCCCACTTTTCCATTTTTTTTATTTGAGTTGTACTGACGATGCACTTAAATGCGTTTCAAAAAAATTGACCTGTGTTAATGAAGACATTCAGAGCAAAGGCGCTAAGCTATCCCAATTTTAATATTTTGAATTTTACCAATCAAAAGCTTATGCACCCCTGTGGTGTAAAGAATCACATAGTCGGCTCCGACCCGACTATAGCCTTGGCTCCCTTGTTTTAATGTACTTTTTGTTAGATTGCACGGACTTAATCACTTCGGTTATTGACAGAATAGCATTAGACAATTTTCGATAGGAATTATTCGATACAAGTGCAATATGCACTCGCGGATGCGAGTTATTCTCCTTTTTGGAGGTATTTACTTCATAGAAGATGTTTAGTGTCTATTTAGATAAATAATTTAAAAGAGATAATTAAAATAAAATACCTTGACGTATTACAGTATACCAAATACCATTAAAAGGCTCAAAGATTTGTCCAACTAAGAACTTTTTTTAATAATGGGACTGAAATTAGAGGGCGTTATATCAATATGCATTAAAACGTGGATCTATTTTAACCCCTTTTAGCATGGAGGCTCTCCAACCAAACAAAATCCCAAACTCCGTATTACAGCCGATACTCTTAGAAATTAATGTAAGACCTTTGAATACTGAAAATCTTTGCGATAGCGAAAACAACTGCTACTCTGTGCGGAAATAAGAAAGCAAAATGCCAATTTAGGGCCTCAATAATTAATAAAAAATCAGCTAACAACCTTTAAAATAGCTTTACGTAACCTTTCACAACATTTTAAAATTTCGTGATTTTTGGTCAAGTTGGGCCCCCCCCGAAATGAATTCCTGCGTACGTCCCTGATAGGGGCTTCAATAAAACGTGGACCTATGTCCATAATTTTTGTTGGAGAACCTCAAATGGAAACCTCAAATGTCAAATTTCAACTAATTCGGTCAGAAAATGTATCTAAAAGCCTCAAAATACTTTAAATCAGGAGGTACCGTTATATGGGGGCTATACCAAAATGTTCACCTCTCTTGGCAATTTTGAGTAGAGAAGATTTTTGGTCAAAAAAGCAGGTAAAAGCCTCAAAATACCGTAAATCGGGAGGTACCGTTATATATGACCTATACCAAAACGTGAACCTACCGTCACCATACAGAACTTTCTTGGTCTCTTGAAATTCCAAGTTCCAAATTGGAGCCAATTTGGGAGGAAAATGTAGCTAAAATCCTCAAAATATCTTAAATCGGGAGTTACCGTTATATGGGGACTTTGCCAAAACGTAGACCTATCTTGACATTTTTTTTGTGAAGTTCTAGTCCATTAAGAACCTCAAATGTCAAATTTGAACTAGTTTGGTAAAAAATGGAGATAAAATCCTCAAAATACCTTAAAAAATGGGGGGTACCGTTATGTGGAGGCTATACCAAAACGTGGAACTATATAGCCCATCTTCGAACTAGATCTGCCTATGGAAAAAAGACACTCGGGTGCAAAATTTTAGCGTTCTATCTCAACTATTACGACCGCTAGAGTGATTACATAAAACATACAAATTCACTTTTCTTCTATTATTTCACAGTTTTAATACCCTACACCACTATGTGGGGAGGGTATTATAAGTTGGTTTTTGCCAAAAAGTTTGTAAAGCATCGAAATAATGGTCGTAGACCCATACTTATATATGGTAAATTTCAAATTTCCTTTACAATTCCATCGAAAAAAAATTAAAAAATTTTTTTACAAGCACATTCACGATTTTTGGTACATGGGATAAGAAAAAAATCGTGGTTCCAAATCTGTTCGCGTTCACAAAATTGGATGCT
The DNA here is from genome assembly GCF_047663935.1 of Musca autumnalis. Taxonomy (NCBI): domain Eukaryota; kingdom Metazoa; phylum Arthropoda; class Insecta; order Diptera; family Muscidae; genus Musca; species Musca autumnalis. The sequence goes on from NW_027411790.1 coordinate 134,593, forward strand.
GCGCCCAAAAGTTATGGGGGGTTTTATTCCCCTATAAAGAAAAAATATTTAAAAATTCCCTTTGTGTTGTAATACCAAAATGTATATATAAATCGGTAACAACATTTAATATCTATCCGTAGACGCCTAAATATTTGCTGAATTTATTTTCATTTTCGCGAAAAAAAACAAAAAATAATGAAGGAATCTTGGAGTAAATTTTATTTATTCTAACTCAGAGTCCATAAAAATCTCTAAAAAATAAATTAAAAATACGTACAGAATCTAGACAATGTCCAGGAAAATGTGAGACCAAAATTTTATAGATTAGGATTTTAAATTGCATATTGCGGCTACAACAAAAGACAAAAGTTTATTGTTGGAACATTATTTCAAAAATATATTTTTTGGTTTAATACAAAAAATTTGAGAACATTTTTTGGGAGTTATTCTACTATTTCGCTAAATTTCCAAACAAAACCTGAATTATTTTGCTAATACCTCTTCAAGGAAAATAGTTTATCATCGTGAAAGTATATTTGCTTAGTGTGATAAGCAATAGAATTAGGAAATAAAGAGTGATATTGATATTACAACCAAAGAAAAAACATACAAGTTAAAAACCGTATAACGCGCGAAATAGTTAAAATCAGTTGAGGCGCACGTGCTTTTCGCATAGAGCGAGTGCATCTCTGTCAATATGTTTGCATTTTTCCATGTTTCATTCAGCGACCAAAGTGGGCCATCAGTTGCATCTTACTACACAAGAATGCTTCATGTGGGTAAAAATAACGCGATGTTCATATGATTATAAGGCGCATCCGATTTCAGTGACCGCCTACAAAAAATACGTCATTATAATAAATTTTAAACAAATTCGTCAAGAACCGCGGATGTGCTACCAAATTCTATTTTATACGAAATACGAATATTACTCCAGAATCTCGGTAAGTTATGCCACACGGTGTTGGAAAATAATATAATCGCGTATAAAGGATTCCATTTATGTAAAAATAACCAAAGAACCTCGCGGTTCAATGCGCGGAATCATAAAAATATAATTTGGCATAATTTCCTACTTTCAAGGTATCTATAACCGCCGTTTTAGTGGATGGATTTGAGAGCAGAAGGTTTCATTAGATCCGGCGCGTAAAAAAACTAAAATCACGCGGGGTTCAAGGGTACCTGAGTCACAGTTGTAAATTTTGAAGCCAAAAAATAGGTTTTTAAAGAAAATTTACGCACCAAAAATTCGATTTTGGACTCCTATTACTAGGGAGCTGTACGGAGCACACTCATGAGATATACATCAAACGACGTGGAATCACGAGTTCTACAATCCAATAAATAGTTTAGGTCATTATCTGGTTACGCCCTCCAATTATAAGAAAAATTCAAAAAACCCGGATTTCAAAACTTCAAAATGTCAGCATCGATTTTAGTGGGATGCACTGTATATATCGAGAAGTCATACATTAGAACCATGTTGCCCAAGGGGTATTCTTCAATTCTTTCTTTGAGCTCAGGTGTGAATTTTCCCTGATTTGACTAGAAATCAAGAAAAAATACAAAAAAACTTGCTAACTTCAACACATTTTACCCATTTTTTTATATTACCACCAACACAGCTTCCACGTAATTTATTTATTATGGTCTATATTATGAGACCCCGGCTAAAACACTACAATTAATATAAATATATTCATATTATATAAAATATATTGACAGTTCGCGACTTATTAATTGGTGAACCTCAACTTCAACGATTGTAAAACATTTTTGAATATTACCATATACCAAAACCAGTAAGGAAAGGATCAAAGTTGGGCTGGGCCGACTATATAATACCCACTGTGAATATGTAAAATATGAATATATGGGAGCTAAATCCAAATCAGAACAGATTTCCATATAATTTTTCGCATTTGTTTGTAAACCAAATTCCATCACATAGTCCAAATTTCATCAAAATTGGACATATATAGCATCATGCATCAAATACCTCAAATTTGCCTAAAATATATATGAGAGCTATATCGAAATCGGTTCAGATTTGGATTGACACACTTATTTTTAGGCCAAATCCCGGCAAACGTTCCAAATTTTATAGAAATCGGACATATATAGCGCGTTTCGTGCATCAAATATCTAAAATCGAACCGATTTCTATATAATTTGGCACACTTATTTCTAGACTAAATACCGTCGCGCATTCCAAATTTAATTGAAATCGGACATATATAGCGTGTTTCGTGCTCCAAATGCCTTAAATCGGGCGAAGATATATATGGGGGCTATATCCAAATCTGAACCGATTTTTACCAAAATAAATAGCGTTCGTCCTTTGTCCAAAAAAACTATCTTCCCCAATTTTCATGCGAATCGGGCAATAAATGCGACCTGTACTTTGTTTACAAAAATACATGGACAGACTGACAGACAGACGGACGGACATGCGTAAATTAACTCAGAAAGTGATTCTATGTATATCGCTAAAAGGAACTATGGGTCTACCTCGTTTCCTTTTGCATGTTACAAACTAATGCAGAAAGACATAATAACCCTTACCACAAGGTGGTGTAGGGTATAATGAATAAGTTGATCTGGCTATGTGTGTCCGTCCGTCCGTCTGTCCATCTAAACCTTGTAATCACGCTACAGGTTGCTATTTTGATCGGATCGTCACCAACCTGCTACTGAAAGTAGAAAATATCGTCTTTACAACGATGTATAGTAGGTTGTCGTAGGTGGTCAAACAACGGAGATATAGCAATAGTCGGTAATACAACCCAACTTTTCATTTTTGCGATTTTAATTATAATGACAAATATCACAGCTTTGCACATAGGTTTCAATCAGGAAATTTTTGGCCAAACCCCTATTTTTGAAGTTTCGAAATTTTAATTTTTTTTGCACAGAATAATAAAAAACACATCAAGTAATCTGAAAATATTTAGTTTTTGTAAATAACGTTAGTATTCGTTGATTGGCGCAGTACCAAAGTTGACACTTTTTTATGTAAAAATAAAACAGACTTTGTGCTGTAAAATATACAATTTTTGTTGTATTGCGTAGCTGCATAAATATACAGAAGTGAGACCAAAGTTATTATGAATCGGGAAGCTGTTAATGAGTACTTTCACAATATTTACAAAAAGAACGATGAAATTTGTAAAATTAGCGTAATAAAATCAATGTTTTTATATCTATTAAAAATTATTTTTTACAAATATCTTTTAAAAAAATGTTCAAATATGTCCACCTCCAAATCAAATATGAAAGATAGCAGGGGGTCTGTACTAATAAATTCAGAAGTCAAATCGTGCTCAAATTTGCCACAGTTAAAATAAAGTGGATTTTTTTATTTTAAGATGGGAGAATTTTTTGTAAATACCTGTTGTGACTGTACGTAGTATCCAAATGAAATAGAACGGTAATACCCACATCTATCAACCGACTTTCCTTAAAATTCATATTTATGGGTTTCAGAGTGTAAAAAACAAGTATGTATAATTTTTTTGAAAATAGGTCCATTTTTTGTCATAGCTCTCACATAAAAGTACCGTCCGATTTTAGATATTTTGTGGATTTTAGCGACACTTTTGACCGATTCGGCTGAAATTTGGTATTTTGACCTCTTGGAAGATATGAATCCTTCGTACCAAAAGTTATTAACATAAGTCAATGTTTTGGTTTAGACCCCACACAACGGGACCACCCTGTTCAACAAATTTTGGCAGTTTTTCGACATTTTGGTCGATAAAACGTAAGAATTGCTGTTTATACACATTTATTATAAATAATAATTAATTTCAATACAAATTGGACGTTAAAATAGTTTTGGCCAGAAAATTTGGATTTGGGACCATTGTGCTTTGGATGGAGAGCTTCCAAAAGCAAAGCCTGACTATGAAAGTAGAATATCCCACCTTTACAATGATGCAAAGTAGATTGGCGTAGGTGGCCAAATAACGGAGATATAGCAATAGTCGGTAATACATCCCATTTTTCAATTTTTTTTTCGAAATCGCGCTACAGCCCAGCAAAAAAAGTCCTCCCAAAATCATGGGTTTGTATGCGATTTGGGAAGTGCACATGTGCACCACGAACTGTTATTTTTTTAATTAACAAAAACTCGTGTGCCGACGGTGAGCGTTGAACACACAACCCTAGGATTTATAGTCGGACACACACGCACTGTACCGCCGTCCTCATTACTTAGTGAGGAGTAAAGTAAGTAGGTTTGCCTTGTAAATTTTTTAAGAAGTAACCCATTACTTTCAGATTACTGGTAATGCGAAAAGAAGCTTGTTTACATTACTTTGTAATGGGTTACGTAATGACTAACGGATCCGAATTTTCGCTGGGAGGTCGCAATTCTGATCGGATCGTCACGAATTTTTGGGAGTTGATGATGATGGTGATAGTCGGATAATATTCAGGAGTCGGAAGAAAAAAAAGCTTATGTGGAGAAAAGTCAACATTTTTTCTTATGCGAATATCTCCGCTTCTGGTAGAAGTATTCCAAAAGGAATGCCCGTCAATGGAAGAAGAAAAGATCTCCTTTATATTGATGCAAAGTATGTTGACGTAAGTGGCCAAACAACCGAGATATCGCAAAAGTCAGTAATATATCCAATTTTTCCATTTTTTGTAATCACGCTACAGGTTGGAATTTTGATCGGATAGTCACGAAATTTTGGGAGTAGATGGGGACCCCACAGAGGAAGAAGCCTATTGATTTTGGGATAGTCGGATAATATTTAGGGATCGGAATGGGGAAAAACTCATGTGGAGACAAATTGAAAGTTTTATTCTTTGTGAATATATCGGCTTCTAGTAGGGGTATCCAACGGCAAAGCCAGTCAATGGAAGAAGAAAATATTGGCTTTACATTGGTGTAAAGTAGGTTGGCGAAGGTGGGCAAACAAGGGAGATACCACAATAGTCGGTAATGCATCCAAATCTTCCATTTTTTTCAATCACGCTACAGGTCGTAATTTTGATCGGATGGTCACGAAATTTTGGTTGTTTATGGGGGTCCCAGAGAGAAAGGGGCATATTGTGTTTGGTGGTAGTCGAATTATATTCCCTAAAAGAAATGTTTACCAGTGAGTAAGTAATGAAACCAAAACCGCGGAAACGCTTGGTTTTGGGATCCGTCATAAAAATTTAATATGTTCAAAGTTTATGTTTTGATTTTGTAATTCTTTTAAAACAGTTCTTCTCCAGGTATCCAGTGATGATATCTGCTATAAATAGCATGCCCATCTGAATTTTATCCTATCAGTAACAAATTCGTAGCTGAAAGCAACCGTAAACGAAATTAATGCTCAAACTTTGGTTATTTGTATTAAAATCTGCTGTTATTTGTATTGTATATAACGGTGCTCTTGAATCAACTTTAAACGAATGAAGCTTACACCTACCTGGGTTTATAGATGAAAAAAATAAAAAAACGCATTTTTAGGGTTTTTCAGGTTTTGACCATTTTGCTGGAAAACCACAAGCGTTATCCAAATGGAAATAAAGAAAATGTTGTAGCAGTGAAAATTCTTGTTCTTTTATGATATTTTCCAACGTTTTACTATTTTTGAGATATAGAAATTCAAGTTGGGACAATTCACTGACTGTATCGTCTCCTTATAAAACAATGTCATGACAGCAATTTCCCTTAGCCCCATTTCGATAGGACTTGCAGTTTCCAAGCAAAGTCGCGAAAACCTAAAAATGTGAACTTTGACCGCGATTTATTTAAAAATCCCTCCAGCGATTTTTTTGTTTCAGAATCCGCAAGAACTTCCCGGTTTAACGTTGGTTCAAGTGTACCCTCAGCTGTTAGGCTAATGATAAAAATGTAACCCGCGTTACAATTTGGAGTCGATTTATCCCAGTTCGTCCGTCCGTCAGTCTGTATGGCTCGAGCGCATTATAACTCTCGAACAGATCAAAATATTTTGTCCAAAATTTGGATCTCGCAATATTTTGTTCAAACTTCCTTTGGACACTTCCCAGCCAGACTTCAAAATGTTTCCCTAAAATCGCGAGCAAAGTCCAATTCGATTTTTTCGAGACCTAGAGTACTTTCGAATATGGTTCGATTCACTTGAGGGCTTGTTTACAGCGATATTGTTTTTTTGTGGGTGAGTCAATGGTTATATCAGTATTGGTCCAAAAGCTGTAAATCTTACGCTGACCGAATTAAAATTAGGCCCACTTCCAAAATGGACGATATCAGTAGATTCTTTCAGGTATCGTCTGTACAAAAATTCAAAACTTTTGCGCTTTCATCGAAGTCACATTTTTTATCAGAACGCCAACAATCGAGAAGTTGTACACCCCAAATATTTCGAAGTTATTGTCGGAAAGTTTATACGTCCAAGAAAGGAGACGAAATTCTGAAACTTCCTGGGTATACAATTTACAGAACAAAAATTGGCTATGTATCCCGTATTCGATCTGTCTATATATACTCGTAAAAGTCTCAACTCACACATGCTGAGGGTATATCTCTGTAGACAAACCCGACTGTTACTTTTTCTTGTTTTTCAGAAATCAAAAGTTATGAATTTTTATAAGTTTGCCTCCGCTGTGCTGACAGAAGTGATTGGTTGTTGGAAACCATTGATGTATCAGATGGAGTTTTTTGACTCAACCTATTTTTTCAGGATTTAGCTAAAATGTTTTTGCAAAGTTTCAAACAGTACTACGAGTTGGATTCGGAGTCAATGAGTCGTAGATTGCATCGCCCAGCTCCTGATAATTTTATTTAATGTAACTTTCTGAATGTTTAGTTGGATTTCATTGACTCTATCACTTCTGGTAAAATAGTAAAACTTTGGTGTTTTTAAATAACTTAAAGAATGTTATTTTCTTACAATGATACAAAACGTTTTTAATGGCACTGAAATTAGTGTGTTATAGATGGTAATATTCAAAAATGTTTTACAATCGTTGAAGTTGAGGTTCACCATTTAATAAGTCGCGAACTGTCAATATATTTTATACAATATGAATATATTTATATTAATTGAAGTGTTTAGCTGGGGTCGCATAAAATGAACCATAACAAATAATTTATATGGAAGCTGTGTTGGTGGTAATTTAAAAAAATGGGTAAAAATGTGTTGAAGTTTACAAGTTTTACAAGGATAGTGTCAAGCCACCTCTCTGCTTCTTCCTCGACAAACTCAGTAAGCTCTACGCAGAGGAAACCGTTAAAGTTTGGCAGGATGTGCCTGGTTGTAAGGTATCTAAGTCAATCTGGCCGGTTATCTCATGGCGTAGAACTTCGTCCCTCCTCTCGCTGTGCAAATCAGAAATCAGAACCGCTGTGGGGGTAATAACCGGTCACTGCGGAATAAGATCCATGACTTGCAAGTGGGATGGCAACAACATTGAGTACTGTAGGTTATGTGAGGATGAGGAGGAAACGGAGACAATCGAGCACCTTCTATGCAGATGTCCTAGACTGATGGTCAAAAGACATAGACTATTTGGTGAACATGTGATTGAATCTCTTTCCTACTTCGCCTCTATTGACCCCACAGTGTTGGTGGTTTACTGCAAGAGCCTTAAGATGCTCTGGGGCAGGCCAACACAGACCTAAAACCGTTAGTAACTAAATCGTAGTTAGCTACTAAACCATCTTCCCTCTTTAAATAACCTGACTTCTCCAATACAGTCACTAATCATTCTAATTATTCTTACTCTTCTCTCTCTCTTCCGCTTCCCTTCCTGTCCAACCTTTCCAACCTAATCACTTTCCTCCCACACAGCACATCACACCAACAGACACATATCATCATCCACAGCTCTATCCACAACAGGCACCTCATCACTTGTCCTCCACATCACCAATACCTAACACATCTCCTTGTCATCACCTGAATGCACAAAATCACCATATAACCAGCAGCTACACATCACCACCATCTATGAGCACAGCACATCAACAGACTTATATCATCACCCACAGTCACACAGCATCACATAGCTCTATCCACAACAGGCACCCCATCACTTGCCCTCAATACCACCTTTATTTTCACATCAGTTACATATCATCACCACCTACAACTCAACCAACATCAACACACACAGCCATATCCAGCATCTACAATCAAATAGCCCAAACCACACAACACACATCACACATCAATACAACATCTTCCACCTCTACAACACACATAATTTAATAGTTTGGATGATCACAATGGACCTTAAGGTCTCCGAGTGGAGTAGCTGTCAACATGGCAGCTGCACATCCTGAACCTAACCTAACCTTACAAGTTTTTTTGTGTTCTTTCTTGATTTCTGGTCAAACCACGGAAAATTCAGACCTGAGATCAAAGAAAGAATTGAAGAATACCCCTTGGGCAACATGGCTATAATGTATGACTTTTCGATATATACACTGCATCCCCCTAAAATCGATGCTGACCTTTTGAAGTTTTGAAATATGGGTTTTTTGAATTTTTCTTATAATTGGAGGGCGCAACCAGATAAATACCCAAACTATTTATTGGAATGTAGAACTGGTGATTCAACGTCGTTTGATGTATATCTCATGAGTGTGCTTCATACAGTTCCCTAGTAATAGGATTTTTTTGGTGCGTAAATTTTCTTTAAAAACATATTTTTTGGCTACAAAATTTACAACTGTGACTCAGGTACCCTTGAACCCCGCGTGATTTTAGTTTTTTTACGCGCCTGATCTAACGAACCCTCACGCTTTCAAAGCCAACCACTAAAACGGCGGTTATAGATACTTTGAAAGTATTCCGCGCATGGAACCTCGATTTTCTTTGGTTATTTTTACATAAATGTAATCCTTTATACGAGATTATATTATTTTCCAAAAACGTGTGGCATAAATTACCGAGATTCTGGAGTAATATTCGTATTTCGTATAAAATAGAATTTGGTAGCACATCCGCGGTTCTTGACGAATTTGTTTAAAATTTGTTATAATGACGTATTTTTGTAGGCGGTCACTGAAATCGGATGCGCCTTATAATCTTATGTACATCGCGAAATTTTTACCCACATTAAGGTTTTTTGAACAGTAAGATGCAGCTGACGGCACACTTTTGCCGCTGAATGAAAAGTGGAAAATCGCTACATATTGATAGAGATGCACTCGCTGCATCTGAAAAGCGCATGCGCCTTAACTAATTTTAAAGAATTCGCGAATTATACGTTTTTTAACTTGTATTTTTTTTCTTTGGTTGTAATTTCAATATTACTTTCTATTTCATTATCCTATTGTTTATCAAAGTAAGCAAATACACTTTCGGGTTTGTCATCGCATTTACCCTGAAGAAGTTTCAGCGAAGTCCGTCAGTCCATGCATCGCAATTTAGCGAAATAGTAGAATAACTCCCAAAAATGTTTTTTCTATTTTTCGTTTTAAACAAAAAATATATTTTTGAAATAATATTCCAACAATAAGTTTTCGTCTTTTGTTGTTGCTGTAATATGGCAGTTATAAATCCTATCGTTAAAATGTTGGTCTCATATTTTTCTACGCGTTGTCTAGAATCTGTACGTATTTTTAATTTATTTTTTCGAGTTTTATTTGGACTCTAAATTAGAATAAATTAAATTTACTCCAAGATTTTTTTCAGTATTCCTTGATTCTCCGCGAAAATAGAAATAAATTTAGTAAATATTTAGGCATCTACGGATAGATATTAAATGCTGTTAACGCTTTATATATACATTTTCTTATTACAGCAAAAATTGAATTTTTAAATATTTGTTCTTTATAAGGAAATAAAACTCCCAATAATTTGGAGCGCTGCATCCAATTTTGTGAAAGCGAAAAGGTTTGAAAACACAACTTTTTTCATAATCTCTGTTCCAAAAATTGCGGATGAGCTCGCAAAAAATTTTTAACATTTCTTCCAATGGAATTGCAAAGAAATTTGAAATTTACCATATGTACTTTAAAGAATAAACGGCGTTATTCTCGGGTCGAACTGTTTATATCCTCAAAACACTGTATATATCTATTCCACATATTCGCACTTTTTGCATGGAAGTTCTTCCACCAAAAGGATTTCCAAAATCCAAATTTTTAAAAATTATGCTAATAGCCTCAACAACACAACACATGGTCGTATGTCAAACTGTCCTGAGTATGCTTATGTCAAATGACGTCTGGCGACACTGCGTGTTGCCTAGGCCAGAAGGTTTTTAGGGCCCCTCATACATAAAATCATAAAAAACCCTTTAAAATAGCTTTACGTAACGATACATAACATTTTTAGTTTCCATGATTTTTGGTGAAGTTGGGACCCCCCCCGAAATGAAATCCTGCGTACGTCCCTGCTCCATACTATGGTGGAGGGTATAAAAGTATATATTAAATTTCCGCAATAATTTTTCTAATATTTTCGGAGAGATAAAAATATATTGTAAAGAATATTCTTAAAAAATCCAAAATTATTCGAAAAAATATCCTTAAAAATCGATATTAAGGGCGGTTAGTGGAAAACCACACTCTGTTAACAGAGCTTAACATTTTCTGTGAAAATTAGTCTCTGTTATTATTCATTCTCTTACCCCCGGGCGGAGTACACTAGTTTTGAATTTATTTTTTAAATTCTGTAGTGGTTCACTCCATTTAACTTTAGTTTTATTTATTTTTATGCTTTTAGGGTATTTTAACTACCTTCCTAAGTGTTTGTATGTATAACAGAAGTTGAGTGCTGGACCGTATAATGCTCAGCTATTACACAAAAAAGCCAAGATTCATATGGATGTGAGTGGGAAAAATATGAAGCTGGAGTAAAAAGCTTTTCACATGGATCCATCCATGGTTTAATATGATTTCAAGGAAAAAGAATATTTATTTATGCAAAAAAAAACACAGGCACACATACATATGCATACCTTCACACTTTTATGAGGATAAAAAGTGCAAAAATGTACACATATACATTTTTATGGGAATGTTATAATAACTTAAGTAATTAAAAGTTATATTTGTTGTTGTTGTTCTTCTTCTGGTTCTGTTATTTTGGCATTTACATGTTTGCAATAATAATAAAATACACAAAGAGGGTAGTTTGAATTGGGAGGTAATTGGGTTAGTGGGACGCCTTGTTTAATTAACTGGAAGATGAGGATGTTACAGTTTGTTTTATTGAATTTTAAAATGGTTTTCAGAAAAAAAGTATTTTTTGTGCAAATATTCTTAAATCCTCAAACATTAAATTCAATTCTCAGTAATTTTCCCACAAATTCCTTTTAACTTTCCTATAATTTCCTTTTTGAAACATGTGCACTGTCTTTTCCATTAGTTTCTTATTTATCATTTTTCCTCCCTCCCTCAACTGATGATCCAACTCTCAAGAGCAGACAAATGAATGCCAACACATTTCCTTGTGACATTTCGAGTATTTAAATATCAATTAACGTTGACAACTAGGCATAGCAAGAAAAAAGCTTTATTTTTCTTTTACTTTACGGAGCAAATTGAAAACGAAATAAATGCTTACGTGTGATTACTCAAGTTTGAGGAATTGTGATTGTTTGTTGTTGTATCTTTTTTTAAGGAAAAATTTAAATTGACTGATTTTTATTTGTTTCGTGGACTAGGAAAAAATTGATTTTCATTTTTTCAATGTAACAAAATAGGAATACATTTTCTATAAAAATTAGGCTCTGTTAACAGAGCAACAAATTTTCTATGAAAATTAGACTCTATGACAGAAAAAACAATTTTCTATGAAAATAAGGCTCTTTTAAGAGAGCAAACATTTTTCTATGAAAATTAGGCTATGAAAAATAGGCTTTGTTAACAGAGCAACAAATATTCTATGAAAATTAGGCTCTGTTAACAGAGCAACACATTTTCTATGAAAATTAGGCTCTGTTAATAGAGCAACAAATTTTCTATGAAGATTAGGCTCTGTAAACAGAGCAAAAATTTTTCTATGAAAGGTAGGCTCAGTTAACAGAGCAACAATTTTTCTATGAAAATTAGGCTCTGTTAACAGAGCAACAAATTTTCTATGAAAATTAGGCTCTGTTAACAGAGCAACAAATTTTCTATGAAAATTAGGCTCTGTTAACAGAGCAAAAAATTTTCTATGAAAATTAGGCTCTGTTAACAGAGCAACACATTTTCTATGAAAATTAGGCTCTGTTAACAGAGCAACACATTTTCTATGAAAATTAGGCTCTGTTAACAGAGCAACACATTTTCTATGAAAATTAGGCTCTGTTAACTGAGCAACAAATTTTCTAGGAAAATTAGGCTCTGTTAACAGAGCAACAAATTTTCTATGAAAATTAGGCTCTGTTAACAGAGCAACAAATTTTCTATGAAAATTAGGCTCTGTTAACAGAGCAACAAATTTTCTATGAAAATTAGGCTCTGTTAACAGAGCAACAAATTTTCTATGAAAATTAGGCTCTGTTACCAGAGCAACAAATTTTTAGGCTCTGTTAACAGAGCAACAAATTTTCTATGAAAATTAGGCTCTGTTAACAGAGCAACACATTTTCTATGAAAATTAGGCTCTGTTAACAGAGCAACACATTTTCTATGAAAATTAGGCTCTGTTAACTGAGCAACAAATTTTCTATGAAAATTAGGCTCTGTTAACAGAGCAACAAATTTTCTATGAAAATTAGGCTCTGTTAACAGAGCAACAAATTTTCTATGAAAATTAGGCTCTGTTAACAGAGCAAAAAATTTTCTATGAAAATTAGGCTCTGTTAACAGAGCAACACATTTTCTATGAAAATTAGGCTCTGTTAACAGAGCAACACATTTTCTATGAAAATTAGGCTCTGTTAACTGAGCAACAAATTTTCTAGGAAAATTAGGTTCTGTTAACAGAGCAACAAATTTTCTATGAAAATTAGGCTCTGTTAACAGAGCAACAAATTTTCTATGAAAATTAGGCTCTGTTAACAGAGCAACAAATTTTCTATGAAAATTAGGCTCTGTTAACAGAGCAACAAATTTTCTATGAAAATTAGGCTCTGTTACCAGAGCAACAAATTTTTAGGCTCTGTTAACAGAGCAACAAATTTTCTATGAAAATTAGGCTCTGTTAACAGAGCAACACATTTTCTATGAAAATTAGGCTCTGTTAACAGAGCAACACATTTTCTATGAAAATTAGGCTCTGTTAACTGAGCAAAAAATTTTCTATGAAAATTAGGCTCTGTTAACAGAGCAACAAATTTTCTATGAAAATTAGGCTCTGTTAACAGAGCAACAAATTTTCTATGAAAATTAGGCTCTGTTAACAGAGCAACAAATTTTCTATGAAAATTAGGCTCTGTTAACAGAGCAACAAATTTTCTATGAAAATTAGGCTCTGTTAACAGAGCAACAAATTTTCTATGAAAATTAGGCTCTGTTAACAGAGCAACAAATTTTCTATGAAAATTAGGCTCTGTTAACAGAGCAACAAATTTTCTATGAAAATTAGGCTCTGTTAACAGAGCAACAAATTTTCTATGAAAATTAGGCTCTGTTAACAGAGCAACAAATTTTCTATGAAAATTAGGCTCTGTTACCAGAGCAACAAATTTTTAGGCTCTGTTAACAGAGCAACAAATTTTTAGGCTCTGTTAACAGAGCAACAAATTTTCTATGAAAATTAGGCTCTGTTAACAGAGCAACAAATTTTCTATGAAAATTAGGCTATGTTAACAGAGCAACACATTTTCTATGAAAATTAGGCTCTGTTAACAGAGCAACACATTTTCTATGAAAATTAGGCTCTGTTAACAGAGCAACAAATTTTCTATGAAAATTAGGCTCTGTTAACAGAGCAACAAATTTTCTATGAAAATTAGGCTCTGTTAACAGAGCAACAAATTTTCTATGAAAATTAGGCTCTGTTAACAGAGCAACAAATTTTCTATGAAAATTAGGCTCTGTTAACAGAGCAACAAATTTTCTATGAAAATTAGGCTCTGTTAACAGAGCAACAAATTTTCTATGAAAATTAGGCTCTGTTACCAGAGCAACAAATTTTTAGGCTCTGTTAACAGAGCAACAAATTTTCTATGAAAATTAGGCTCTGTTAACAGAGCAACACATTTTCTATGAAAATTAGGCTCTGTTAACAGAGCAACACATTTTCTATGAAAACTAGGCTCTGTTAACTGAGCAACAAATTTTCTAGGAAAATTAGGCTCTGTTAACAGAGCAACAAATTTTCTATGAAAGATCAGGTCTGTTAACAGAGCAACACATTTTCTATGAAAATTAAGCTCCGTTAACAGAGCAAGAAATTTTCTATGAAAATTAAGCTCCGTTAACAGAGCAACAAATTTTCTATGAAAATTAGGCTCTGTTAACAGAGCAACAAATTTTCTACAAAAATTAGCCTCTGCTATCAGAGCAACAAATTTTCTATGAAAGATAGGCTTTGTAAACAGAGCAGCAAATTTTCTACGAAAATTAGGCTCTGTTAACAAAGCAAAAAATTTTCTATGAAAATTAAGCTCCGTTAACAGAGCAACAAATTTTCTATGAAAATTAAGCTCCGTTAACAGAACTACAAATTTTCTATGGAAATTATGCTCAGTTAACAGAGCAACAATTTTTCTATGAAAATTAGGCTCTGTTAACAGATCAACAAATTTTCCATGAAAATTAGAATCTGTTAACAGAGCAACAAATTTTCTATGCAAATAAGGCTCTGCTAACAGAGCTACATATTTTCTATGAAAATTAGGCTCTGTTAACAGAGCAACAAATTTTCTATGAAAATTAGGCTCTGTTAACAGAGCAACAATTTTTCAATGAAAATTAGGCTCTGCTATGAAAATTAGGCTCTGTTAACAGAGCAACAAATTTTCTATGAAAACTAGGCTCTGTTAACAGAGCAACTAATTTTCTATGAAAGATAGGCTTTGTTAACAGAGCAACAAATTTTCTATGAAAATTAGGCTCTGTTAACAGAGCAACAAGTTTTCTATGTAAATTAGGCTCTGTTAACAGAGCAACAAATTTTCTATGAAAATTAGGCTGTGTTAACAGAGCAACAAATTTTCTATGAAAATTATGCTCTGTTATAGGCAAAAAATTTTCTATGAAAATTAGGCTCTGTTAACAGAGCAACTAATTTTCTATGAGAATTAGGCTCTGTTAACAGAACAACAAATACTCTATGACAATTAAGCTGTGTTAACAGAACAACAAATTTTCTATGAAAATAAGGCTCTGTTAACAGAGCAACAAATTTTCTGTGAAAATAAGGCTCTGTTAAAAGAGAAATAAATTTTCTATGAAAGTTAACAAACAATTTTCTATGGAAATTAGGTTCTGTTAACAGAGCTTTTTGACCTTTTAATGTCTTCCCTATATTTTTTTGCTTATCCCCGCAGTGTATTTTTCTGCAATTAACAGAGTCCATATAAATATGCTTTAGATTGCTCTGTTAACAATAAAGCCTTTCATGCGATTTATTTTCAATTCTATTTCAAAAACAAAATTGAATATTTAAGCTAACAATATCCTGTTTTGTTGCAGATGGTAGTCCGTTTCTGTCTGTTAAGAAAAAAAAACAACTGAAAATTCTATTATCGCGGTATTAGCATTTCATTGCGTTGCTATTTTTTTTTATCTATAAAGACTAGTTTGTGCTGGGCTGGCCCGCGCCTTTACAAGCAATTACCGTGTAAAGCCTTTTGAAAATATTTTCAATTTTTTTCTTAGAAATAATGGAAAATAGACAACAAAAGACAGACAGAAACCAGGCAGCACTTCAAGGCAAATAAGGCCAATTGACAAAAGT
Organism: Musca autumnalis; assembly: GCF_047663935.1. Taxonomy (NCBI): domain Eukaryota; kingdom Metazoa; phylum Arthropoda; class Insecta; order Diptera; family Muscidae; genus Musca; species Musca autumnalis. Next base: position 150,348 of record NW_027411790.1, read on the forward strand.
AATGGAGAGAGTGGAAAGGGGGCGTAATGCTTATTTGCATTTATATATGATGAAAATGATATTAAATTTTGGTTGGGCACTTAACGTTGGTGTTTTGTGGTAAAGAAGGAAGGAAGGCGCAAAAAACATGGCGACTAGGCAAAGCCTCTGGTCTCCTTGGGTATGGTCGGTCCACAACTTGCACTGCTTAAGGCAATATACAATCCGTTTCCATGACTTTGTCACAATAACGTTACGCTAAGCTTACTTTTACCATCACGACATTGTTGATGGCAACGAAATTGTTTTTTTCTATTTTTTCCATGCTTCTTATACTGCTGATGCCGCAACTATTCTTTCTATTTTTAGCCTGTATTTCATGGGATTTTTTACTAACTCTCTATCTCTCTTAGAAATGAGTATAAAATTTAAATAGAGATAGAAAACTAAAAACTTTTTTAAATCAAAAGACAAAAAACTACGACGAACAAGACACATTGTGTGTCCGTTTACTGTAGAATATTAAGTGGAGTATGGAAGCGAAAAAGAGAATGAGTGAAAAAACAGTCATGTCTATTAACGGAAACAACAAATTATGCAAACACCGAGCATTTAATGGCACTCATACACGCCAAAAAAGCTATTACAATGTTTCACTTGCGACGAAAGGACATTTTTGAAATTTTGAGTCGATATATATTTAAATTATTGAAATAAATAATAATTTATATAGTTTTTGCTTTTAAAGAAAACAATTTTGGTGCTCTGTTAATAACAGAGTACATAAGAACAGATAAATGTTAGCATATTTTTCATCGATTTACCTTATTTTATTTATTTTATTTTAGCTCTGTTAACAGAGCCTAATTTTCATAGAAAAATTTTAACTCTGTAGAAAATTTGCATAGAACATTTGCAACTTTGTTAACAGAGCCTAATTTACATAGAAAATTTGCAACTTTTTTAACAGAGCCTAATTTTAATAAAAAATTTAGCTCTGTTACCAGAGCCTAATTTTCTTAGGAAATTTTTAGATCTGTTAACAGAGTCTAAATTTCAAAAAAATGCTTTGCTCTGTTAAAAGAGCCTAATTTTCATAGAAAATGTTTAGCTCTGTTAACAGGGCCTTATTTTCTTAGGATTTTTTGGATCTGTTAACAAAGTCTAAATTTCAAAAAAAGTTTTGCTCTGTTAACAGACCCTAATTTTCATAGAAATTTTGTAGCTCTATTAAAGAGCCTAATTGTCATAAAAAATTTGTAGCTCTATTAACAGAACCTAATTTTCATAGAAAAAAGTCTATAGTTGGACGGAGCCGACCATGGGATACCCAATGCCACTATTTCTGGACAATCGCTCTCCACGGAACTTCTTATCAATGATTGTGAAAATTTAATTATCAAATATCAGAGATGTAATGTATAATACTTATGACCAAAACCAAAAAGTTATCTAGCATGACAAAGACATTTTTGTAGCAGGAAAGGGAAATTTAGTTCGCACAAACTAAAATGTAATGAAACCCACTTATGTTGTAGTACTACTTCTGTTGTTTAACCGCTACGTTATTAAAATTTTTACCAATTTCACACAAAAGTTTCAGTCCATTTAACCCGCTAAGTATTATCTGATCTTCACGTTAGTTTGTACGCTTCTTCTTCATCATAAACTCCAACTTTGTTTAAAATTTTGCGGGTTATTATTTTGACCTACAGAGCCGCTACAAAATTGGTTAAAATTTTGTTTTTGGTCCATTTCACAACATTTCACGATCATCACCAAAAACTAATCATTTCTATTCTGGCCCGAACCCAACCTCCTTAAAAAATTCGTTACAATCGGTCCATAATTGCGGCCTTCAGCTTGTTTGCAATTTTTAATGGACGGACACACATCGCTAAATAGCTTTATCTCGTCGAGATATGCATTTTGGCATACCAAAAAAGAGGTCTAGGACGAATATTTCGTGGTGTTACATACACCTTTGGAGAGACAATATGTAGCATGGGATAAAAATGTGGTTCTCTACACACAACCCATTATATATAAGCAGTAGGCCCGTTATCTAGCAAACACTTTATTGCAATTTACATCACAGGAAAGGTCAGTAGTTTTTTTCCATATGTAGGCTACTTTGCAAAATATATATGTCCTCAAGGAATTAAAATATTGACCAAAAATAAAATTTTTATATTTTTCATACAAAAGTAATGGTCCATTTTACCCGCTAAATAATATCAGATCATCATTCAATATTGTAGGCATTTTTTTCGACCTATACTCTTACCAGGTGCAAAATTTCGTGACTATTGATGTATAATTGCGACTTCTAGCGAGTTTATTATTACACTACAAACAAATAACGGAATATATTAGGCTGTAACTCTGTTATCTGATCATGCTCACCAACATAATTGGCATCAATTGAAAGGTCAAGCGTTCCACTTTCAAGTATATCTCACTTGTCCGGAATGTCACTTCCAGGAATTAAGATATATGCTGTATATTAAAAATTTTCACAATTTTCACACAAAAGTCTTAGTCCATTTAACCCTCTAAATATTATCCGATCGCCATCTCAAATTGCAAGCTTCTCCTTTGTGATATACTTTTACCTTATTTAAAATTACGCGTTGATCGGACTATTATTGAGACCTACAGAGCCGCTAGAAAATTGGATAAATATTATGTTTTTGGTCCATTTCACCCGCTAAATATTTTACGATCATCACCAATAAGAATAGGGATCTATTCTGATCTGAACCCGACCTCCATACAAAATTTCGTGACGATCGGTCCATAATAGCGGCCTGGAGCGTGTTTACAATTTATAATGGACAGACAGACGGAAGGACGGACACACATCTCAAAATCGCTTTATCTCGTCGAGATATGAAGATTGGTATACCACATTGGGGGTCTCCGACGAATATTTCGCGGTGTTACATAATTTTTACCAAAACAAACTTATAATACCCTTTTCCACATTGTGGTATAGGGTATAATAAAAAAATGAGTTAAAAAAGCTTCAATTTGAAATTCACAAATGCAAATTTGCAATATTGGATGTATAAATAGGGGCTCCAAATGGCGAAAATTGTCTAGCAACAACAACATCTAATATGCCTGAGGATGTTAGCCTAACCAGCTAACGAAACGATCGTCGCATAGCGGTTGATATGTGTGTAGGACTTCGCTAGATATCAATTTTTCAATGTAATCTCCTGAGGTCATAAAAGCTCGATTAAATAAAATTTAGCTCTGTTAACAGAGCCGAACTTTCTTAGGAAATTTTTATATCTGTTAACAGAGTCAAAATTTCAAACAAAGAAAAATGTTTTGCTCTGTTAACAGAGCCTAATTTTCACAGAAATTTTGTAGCTCTGTTAAAAGGCTTAATTTTCATAGAAAATTTGTAGCTCTGTAAAAAGAGCCCAATTTTCATAGAAAATTTGTAGCTCTGTTGGCAGAGCCTAATTTCCATAAAAAATGTATAGCTCTGTTAACAGAGCCTAATTTTCATAGAAAATATGGAGCTTTGTTAACAGAGCCTCATTTTCTTAGGAAATTTTTAGATCTGTTAACAGAGTCTACATTTCATAGAAAATGTTTTGCTCTGTTAACCGAAGTTAATTTTCATAGAAAAAGTGTAAAAAGCCTAATTTTCATAGAAAATTTGTAGCTCTGTTAACAGAGCTTAATTTTCATAGAAAATTTGTAGCTCTGTTAACAGAGCTTAATTTTCATAGAAAATTTGTAGCTCTGTTAACAGAGCTTAATTTTCATAGAAAATTTGTAGATCTGTTAACAGATCCTAATTTTCATACAAAATTTGTAGCTCTGATAATAGAGCCTAATTTTCATAGAAAATTTGTAGACCTGTTAACAGAGCCTAATTTCCATACAACATTTTTAGCTGAGTTAATAGAACCTAAGTTTCACTGAAAAATTTTAACTCAGTTAACAGAGCCTAATTTTCATAGAAAATTTTAAGCTCTTTTCAAAGAACCTAATTTTTATAGAAAATGTTATATGTTAGCAGAGCCTAATTATAATAGAAAATTCGTTACTCTGTTAACAGAGCCTAATTTTCATGAAAAATCTACAGCTCTGTTAACAGAGCCTAATATTCATAGAAAATTTTTAGCTCTTTTAAAAGAGCCTAATTTTCATGGAAAATGTATAATCTGTTAGCAGAGCCTAATTATAGTAGAAAATGTCTGGCTCTGTTAACAGAGCCTAATTTTCATAAAAAAATTATAGCCCAATTATAGCCCAATTTTCATAGAAAAATGTTAGCTCTGTTAACAAGGCCTAATGTTCATAGAACATTTGAAGCTCTGTCATAGACAATTTATAACACAGCCTAATTTACATGCAAAACTGGTATCTCTTTTAACGGAGCCTAGTTTTCATAGAAAAAGATTAGCTTTGTTATTTAACAAAGCCTGGGTACCACCGTGGTGCAATGGTATGCACTCCCGCCTTACACGGTGAAGGCCGTGGGATCGATTCCCGGCCAGGCAACGTCAAAATTTCAACGGTGTCAAAAAACCCTCGGTAATGTTGGCGACCTTTACTGAGTATTTCTGCCATGTAAAACTTCTCTACAGGCGGTGTCTTAACACGCGCCGTTCGGACTCGGCGATAAACAATAGGTCCAATATCATTGAGCTAATATGAATCGGGGTGCCCTTATTGATATGACAGAAGTCTGCCTTGTACCGTCTGGGATGTTTGTGGAACAACTATTTATTATATTTAACAAAGTCTAATTTTTTTTAGAAAATGCTTAGAACTGTGTGAGGTCTTCTATAGACAGAACACCTTTATGAGGTCTCCTGCAGACAAAGACCTTGATACGGTCTTTCATAGATAGAATACATTTAGGAGGTCTTCTATAGATTTATGACCTTTTTGAGGTCTTCCGCAGACAGGCGGCCTTTATGAGGTCACCTATAGTCAAAGACTTTTATAAAGCATTTATGAGATTTCAAATTATTTATGAGTTCTTTGAAAGGTAAAAAGATCTTTACGCGGATTTCTATAGACAGAAGGCTTTTTCGAAGTCTTCTAAATTTTTTTGCGAGATCTTCTATAGACCTTTATATGATATTCTACAGACAAAAGTCCTTTATAAGATTCGACATATAAAGAAGGCCTTTGTTAGGTTTTCTGTGAGTTCTACAGATTAAAGACCGTCTTAAATAATGTTATGCGTCCACCAATAGTTACTCAATTTAATTTCTATTAAACACATACAAATATAAGGGAGTTTGAATGTCCTGCAAAGAGTGAGCCCTATTAAAAACAGAAACAAAACAAACAAAAACAAACTCTGAACATGCACTTCACATGAAATATTTTGTATGCACTATTATTTATAATAACTACAACAAAAACAACAACAGCAACAAAGGTCCCAAAAACAAGTCCCATTTTTCCAAATGACTCTTGTACTCATTTTTCCCAAAACAACCTCTGTAATTTAACACCCAGATACACTGACAAGCTCAACAATTATTGCAACATTACTAACATAGAGAGCTGCAAAAACAACAACATCATCCAAGTCAAGTATCCATTAAACAGCACAGAGGACCGCAGGCCAAATAGTGGCTGCTCATTCGTATTTCGTTTGTTTCGTTTTTTTATTTTTCAAAAACATTCTGTTCTGTTGTCCTAAAGTCCTCTAACCGAACATGCATTTATTTTTTGTTTAAATAAAAAAAAAAACTTTAGACTTTATTGCATTTTATATTGTCATGGTTTGTTGCTGCTGCTTGCCGTCCAGTTGTTGTTCTTTGTTTTGTTTTAATGCTTCAAACAATTTAACACATAAATTCTGACACTTGACTGGTCGGTGAATTACACTAAAAGGACATTTATTTAATGTTGATGATGAGTGACTAGTAGCTGGCAGGATGGTTGGTGACATGAACTCGCTAGAGATTTTTTTACTGTACAAAAGAGAAGCATTTTGCAATTTGTGTTGCAAATTTTTGACATACAAAAGTATTTAATGAAATGTGGTTATTAAGAAATTTAAATAACGAAAAAGCTGACACCTTCGGCTCAACTTGCTGCAGGTCTTAAAGTTCAATAACAAAAACTGCCTAGGTTCAGAGGTACAAATTTTCTATGAAAATAAGGGTCTGCTACAAATTTTCTGTGGAAATTCGGAACTACTAACAGAGCAATTATCTTTCTACAATAATAAGGGTCTGTTAACAGGGCAACAAATTAGCTCTGAATAGTAGGTTCTGTTAACAGAGCAACATAATTTCTATGAAAATTAAAGTTTGTTAACAGCGCAAAAATGTTCTATTAGGCTCTCTTAACAGAGCCAGAATTTTGTATGCAAATTAGACTCCGTTAATACAGCAACAAAATTTGTTTATGAATATTATACTCTGTTAACAGAGCAAACATAATTTTTGTGAAAATTAGAATCTGTTAACATAGCAACAAATTTTCTATAGATATTAGGCTCTGTTAACAGAACTGCAGATTGTCTATTAAGATAAGTCTGTGTTAACAGAGCTACCAATTTTCAATGAAAATTATACTGTTAACAGAGAATACAATTTTCTATAAAAAGTATGCTCTGTTAACAGAGCCACAAATTTTCTATAAAAATTATGCTCTGTTAACAGAACAACAAATTTTCTATGAAAATTATGCTCTGTTAACAGAGCCACAAATTTTCTATAAAAATTATGCTCCGTTAACAGAGCCACACATTTTCTATGAAAATTAGACTCTGTTAACAGAGCAACAAATTTTGTATTATAGATAGGCTCTGTTAACAGAGCAACACATTTTCTATGAAAATCAGGCTCTGTTAACAGAGCATCAACTTTTTTATGAAAATTAGGCTCTGTTAATAGGGCAACAAATTTTTTATGAAGATTAGCCTCTGTTAACAGAGCAACAAATTTTCTATGAAAAATAGGCTCAGTTAACAGAGCCACGAATTTTCTATGAAAATTAGATTCTGTTGACAGAGCAACACATTTTCTATGAAAATTAGGCTCTGTTAATAGAGCAACAAATCTTCTATGAAGATTAGGCTCTGTTAACAGAGCAACAAATTTTCTATGAAAGATAGGCTCTGTTAACAGAGCAACAAATTTTCTATGAAAGATAGGCTTTCAAGATAAGTCTGTGTTAACAGAGCTACCAATTTTCAATGAAAATTATACTGTTAACAGAGGATACAATTTTCTATAAAAAGTATGCTCTGTTAACAGAGCCACAAATTTTCTATAAAAATTATGCTCTGTTAATAGAGCCACAAATTTTCTATAAAAATTATGCTCTGTTAACAGAGCCACAAATTTTCTATAAAAATTATGCTCTGTTAACAGAGCCACAAATTTTCTATGAAAATAATGTTCTGTTAACAGAGCAAAAAATTTTCTATGAAAGATAGGCTCTGTTAACAGTGCAACACATTTTCTATGAAAATTAGGCTCTGTTAACTGAGCAACAAATTTTCTATGAAGATTAGGCTCTGTTAACAGAGCAACAAATTTTCTATGAAAGATAGGCTCAGTTAACAGAGCAACAAATTTTCTATGAAAGATAGGCTTTGTTAACAAAACAACAAATTTTCAATGAAAGATAGGCTATGTTAACAGAGCAACACATTTTCTATGATAATTAGGCTCTGTTAACAGAGCAACAAATTTTCTATGAAAATTAAGCTCTGTTAACAGAGCAACAAATTTTCTTTAAACGATAGGCTTTGTTAACAGAGCAACAATATTTCTAGGCTCTGATAACAGAGCAACAAATTTTCTATGCAAATTAGGCTCTGTTAACAGAGCATCATATTTTCTATGAAAATTAGGTTCTGTTGACAGAGCAACAAATTTTCTAAGAAAATAAGGTTCTGTTAAAAGAGCAACCGATTTTCTATAAAAATTAGGCTCTGTTAACAGAGCAACAAATTTTCTATGAAAATTAGCCTCTGCTAACAGAGCAACAAATTTTCTATGAAAATTAGGCTCTGTTAACAGAACAACAAATTTTCTATGAAAATTAAGCTCCGTTAACAGAGCAACAAATTTCCTATGAAGATTAAGGTCCGTTAACAGAGCAACAAATTTTCTATGAAAATTAGGCTCTGTTAATAGAGCAACAAATTTTCTATGACAGATAGGCTTTGTTAACAGAGCAACAAATTTTCTATGAAAATTAAGATCTGTTGGCAGAGCAACACATTTTCTATGAAAATTAGGCTCTGTTAACAGAGACAACATATTTTCTTTGAAAATTAGGCTCTGTTAACACAGCAAAAGTTTTCTATGAAAATTAAGCTCTGTTAACAGAGCAACAAATTTTCTATAAAAGATAGGCTTTGTTAACAGAGCAACAAATTTTCCATGAAAATTAAGATCCGTTAACAGAGCAACAAATTTTCTATGAAAATTAGGCTCTGATAACAGAGCATCAAATGTTCTATGGAAATTAAGCTCCGTTAACAGAGCAACAAATTATCTATGAAAATTAGGCTCTGTTAAGAGAGCAACAAATTTTCTATGAAAATTAGGCTCTGTTAACAGAGCAACAACTTTTCTATGAAAATTAAGCTCCGTTAACAGAGCAACAAATTTTCTATGAAAATTAGGCTCTGTTAACAGATCAACAAATTTTCTACAAAGATTAAGCTCAGTTAACAGATCAACAAATTTTCTATGAAAATTAGGCTCTGTTAACAGATCAACAAATTTTCTATGAAAATTAGGCTCTGTTAACAGAGCAACAAATTTTCTACGAAAATTAAGCTCCGATAACAGAGCAACAAATTATGTACGAAAATTAGGCACTGTTAACAGAGCAACAAATTAGTTATGAAAATTTTCTGTAAATATTAGGGTCTGTTGGTAACACAGCAACAACTTTTCTAGGAAAATTAGTCCCTGTACCCACCACAGCAACTTTTTTATGAAATGTAGGATCTGTTGTTAACAGGACAAAAATGTTCTAGCAAATTGAGGCTATGTTAATAGAACAAATTTTCCATAAGAATCTAATTCAGTTAACAAACCAAGCTCTGCCGTTAAAAAATAGTCTGTTAATTAACAACAACTGTTAACTGAACAAAAATTTTTCTGTGACAATTAGTTGTTAACATAGCAAAGAATAATCTATGGAATTTAAACTCTGTTCATAGAACACATTTTGCATTCAAATCTAATTTTGAGAGCAGTGCGTATTAGGCTGAAAAACAAAACAGTAACATTTATTTAAAAAAATACATATGTTATTAAGAGAGCAACACTTTTTCTATGAAAAGTATACTCTGTTGTTAGCAGAACAAGGAAATTTCTCCCTATTATTAACAAAGCAGCCAATTTTCTGTATAAATTTGGTAGAGCATAAAATTCTCCATGTTAACATTTCAAGTTATTGCCTATAAAAATTATATGAAAATCTGAAAAATTTCAACATTTTCTCAACAACAAGCAATGCAAATTAGTTTCTATTGTTAACAGATCTACACATTTTCTATGAAAATCAGTCTTCGTTGTCAACAGAATTATAAAAAAAAAATTTGAGCTATATACCAGACGCTGTTTGTTAACATAGCAGAAACATTTCTATGA